>NC_079409.1:15187236-15374736 GCF_029220125.1 Pseudoliparis swirei
TTTGATGTCTTCTGTAAAGACGGGATGTGTGCGTACTCGACTGGAAGTCAGACAGAGGACCTCTGCTGCTCTCCGACTGAGATCGATGTGACAAATCAGTCAGTTTTAGTGTGATGAGAATCGTCAAAGTGCTCCTTAGTGACACCGTACTCTGTGAAATGAAATGACCCGGCAATGATCTGGCATGGCAAGTCGGCTACTGTCACTACATCTCGCAGCCTAATCTTGTATATGGGACAGCTGATGTTGCTATTAAAACAAAAAACAGCCATGGTTGGTTGGCCAGTTAATTTAGGGTTACAACTAGATTCATTTAAATTAAATGATCTCCCCCTCCTCTTTCTCCCTTTCTCTCTCCACAGAGCCGTTTGAGGAGGATGCAACAGAGAAGGATTCATTTCTTCCCAATCCTCCCAAGATCACGACCACCAGTTCCTCTCCTTCTCTTGTCAACCTCACTTCTTCCTCTCCCACGTCCAACCACAGCTCCCCCAACACCACTGCCGGCCCCTCAGGTGAGTCCTGCTGTTCCTCCTCTTCGTCTTCATCTCCCTGCTCTCCACCTATCTTCCTTTCCACCAACCATTCCTTCTCAGCGGTCCCTTTCTTCACCCACCGTGCTCCTTCATTTACATTTCTACTCTCTAATTCCCTGATCTCTCCCTCATCCCCTCGAGCCTCGGTGGCCGTCTCCTGCGCTGCAGTGTGTAGGAGGCCCGCGTCTCTTTATCACAAGCTCTGTAATCTTTTGGCTTTGAGCCAAACATTTGCTGGACTCGAGTCGACTCCGGATGTTTATCTTATAGATGTCATTGTACTTAAAGGGCAAGAGAAATCTGGCTTAATATTAAAGGTCAAATGTTTCATTTTTAAATTCTTGAGTTTTTTTTATCATCTCAGTCTGGCTTTTAAAAAGTTGGTGTGAACTTTGAGTGATTTAGATTTTACATGGATGAAAAGCCAAAAGAGCCTCCAGACTTCCTCTGCTCATCCCCCTCTTCTGAGTCTTCACCTCCTGTCCTCTCACACATTCCTCCTTTGTCCATCCCTCGCTCCTCCAGAACCCCCCACCTCCTCCTTCATGATGGACACCACTGGTAACTGGACGCTGTCAGGTGAGAGGGCAGAAAACAACGATGAAACGGAGGGAGGAGATGAGCCGAGGGACGGGGGCTAACTCTCTGCTGCCCCCCTCCTCCGGCGCCTTAACGCTGTCCCACTGCTCCGCAGAGTGGAGGGAGGATCATGGAGGAGGGGCTGCAGGCTTTGGCACTGGACTCTGGCCCCTGAGTTTGAAGTTATACAGCTGTTGTGGAAAAGAAACTAACGCAGCTTAAGTACATCATCTTTATGTACAATAACAACATGGGTTCCTGCGGTCTCAAAAACTGCATGTTGTTGTTTTTTGGGAATCTTTCCCTGTTCGACTCGTCTAAACAATAACAGGCTTTTAAAAAAAAATGGAAATGGGTTTTCTGTGTCGTGTATGCTTCTTTGTCCGTGTTCCTGGTTTTGTTTGGCTTTATTTATTACCTGCATGGTGTTAAACTGACTGGGACGGTTGTTATGACAACGTGGTGGCTTGGATGTGTGTGTGTGTGTGTGTGTGGGTGTGTGTGTGTGCTTGCAGGTGTATATTTCTGTATACACATGAAAGCACCATGTTACGTGTTAATATAGCATTTTGTCTGAACGTCTTTTATAATAATTTCCCCGATGACGATAAAGGCACAATGCCGAGCCCACATGTCACCTCGATGTCCCCCCCCCCCCCCGTGACATGGAAACTAAAGCTTAACTGAGCAATCCTTGGCAAACTGTCACTTATTCTGTTAAAGTTGTTTGAAGAGTTCAGTTCCATCCGTCATTCAAATGGCATGCCACGTTTTGACCTTCAAGGGAGAAACAAATAACTGGATCATTCTGATTAATATTTAACTGCAAAGCTGAAGCAAAACAGAGTTCACCTTGGGGGGGGGGTGTACTGAGACTGAACTGTGCATTAATGCCAGCATGTCAACACCCAGTGGAACAAACCGTGTTGCTCAGTAATCATACACATTCCATCAGACCTACAAAGCACACGCCAGGTGACAGACGATCAAGCTCATTCACATGCAGAAACGTAACATTTCCGCCTGTGTTTTCCTCAAGATGCCGAATTTGGTGCCATCACACCAAGGGCGGGGCTTCCTGTAGCCAAGGATGACAGCAGTAATACGGCTATTCTGATTGGCTGCCTGGTGGGCATCATCCTTTTGCTGCTGGCTGTGATAGCTGTCATTCTGTGGAGGCAGTACTGGAAGAAGATACTGGGCAAGGTGAGTCAACATGGGAACATAGCCATGTGTTTTCACAGCCACTCCTTGTTGCAGTTGGTAATTTGTGTGTAACTAGTCGTGGGCGGCGCAGTAAGAAGGTGACTGGACTCATGTGGACGCAAGTTCTTTGTCCGTAGGTGCGAATGTGAGCATGATGGTCGCCTGCATGTGTAATTATTGACTAGCAAACCCCGCCTCTCACCCATTGTCATGGATGTAACTAGTGAAGTCTTGTTTTTAGTAGGCAAACTTTTGGACCATCTATCTTGAGATTTCCGTTTCCCCCCCCAAGTGCCATCGAGGTCAAATAAACGTTGTTTGTTTTGCTCGAAGATCTAAACCGGCTCGCTTGTCCAGAAACAATGTGATGGTTATTCTGGATAATCCACAGATCGTAACAGCTTTCATTGTGACGACTTTCTACAGAATAAATAACTCTTAGTGAGAAGATGTATTCTTGTGTGATTGGGCTGAACTGTGTCCAGCCCGATTTAAATGATTGATAACAGGCTGAGATAACAACTGCCAGTCTTTTGGCGGAGCACCACTGGATTTCCATCTGGATGGGAATAGTTCAAGAATAGAGGCTGTTTCCACAGTGTGATCACCATCTGCTTGAGACATTCAAATTATACAATTGCAATCGGTGCCAGGTCGGCCAAACTGAGGCAGTGTGAAACAGCCATTCATACTGTCAGAAAAAGAGGGGTTAAGGGGTAGTTTTCTGTTCCACTGGGAGGTGTGCGTGCGAATATGTAGCCCACCCTCGTAAATATATTCGGATTGGACATGATGGTCGATGAAGTGGACTCGACACCTCTCTGACCATGGACAGGGTTTATTACAGGACTCATGTATTCCCTGCATGACCTGTGAATCCTCTGCCCCCCCCCAGGCCCAGGGGAGCCTCTCCAGTGACGAGCTGCGGGTTCACCTGTCGGTCCCCTTGGACAACGTGGTCATCAACAACACACACAGCTACTCCAGCCGCTACCAGCGCATCCACACTTTCCCCGACGACCGCGACCATGACAGAGAGGGAGAGGGAGAGTATCAAGAGCCCAGCGCTCTGCTGCGGCCGAGGGACCCCAGAGACGGCACAGGTGAGTTTCAAACGCTCCGTTACGGAGTCCATCTGTCGATATCACGGGTCTGTAGTTTAGCAGCGTGATGTAGGACACGCCCACACACCGTCCACACGCTTGAACACACGTGGACCGACACTGATCGATCGTCGGCCACACATTTGGCAAGTCAGTGGGGAAAAAAAGTGAAACAATGACAACTTTTCATATGTGCAGAATTGAAAGTTCCACCAGGCATGTGGTCTGTGAAGACTTCACGTCTGCGTGCTTTTCATTTGTTGAGCCAACCAATGTGCAACGGGGGTGAAATGTGTCCTGCATATCAAACATTGGCCTCAAAGTATCTGACCACACCAAACAAAAGTAAACCCAACCAAACGCCCCGGGAGGAAGAGCCTCCATAAAGATGCAACGCGTCGAGGGGAGCACAAAAGAGCTATTGTTCTGGGAAAAGGGAAGAACAAGAAGAGAGGGAGGAGAAAAAGAGGAGTAAAGAGAGGAAAGGCATTCCTTCGCTTGCCTCGCGCCACTGGAGGTCTGCATGTCGTCTTTACGAGGCGCCTGTGTGAGTTTGAAATAACACGAGAAACAGAAACATTATTGAATCCTCTTTCTTGTTATGCTTGTGAGAGTCGTGTTAACTGCCTGTTCTCGCTCTGCTCTTCTGTTCTGTGCTCCACATGTCTGTGCAACCCCCCCCTCCTCCTCCTCCTCTTATATCATACTGGAAATGCTAACCGTGTCATGCTGATGGTTGTTATCGTGTTTCATCGTCTGTGTATTTTGTGTCATGTGCCACTTTGTAAGATCCGTCTAACGGCTCCTGCCTGCACCGCGCCTCGTCCTGTGTGTGTGTGTGTGTGTGTGTAAACAACCAGCCTATCACCTGTTCCCGTCAGATCACAGAAAAGGCTCGAGACCCCTAGTCGTCCCCCGCGCCGCGCAGGAAAAGAGCCTCAATGTGCCGCAGGGTAAGAGGCCCCTCCTCTTTCCACACCTACCTTTGGGGGCGGAGCCACCGAGATGCTTCTGGGATATGATGTTGATGACAGTCTTTTGCATGTGTCTGACCTTCATCATCCCTCCTGTTACTCACATAATTAGTCACTCACCACTCCAAATAACGTTGTTGTGAAGGGATAGTTTGGTATTTGGGGAACTGTCGTGATTTTCAAACTTATTTAGTCTCTTCTGATGTCTGACTGCTGGCTCATCAGTTTGTTCCTGGCTGACTCGACAACTGTTGATTGAGTCAACATGGATGTTGTACAGGTGCCCAGTGGATGAATCCTCCTGAACTTGATGACTTCTAGCTCCATCGTTAGGTTTTAATCTGTTGAATACCTGCTGAACTAATGTAGGCGTTGTACTATGGTCAGCACTGATCAGCAAATGTTAACATGCTAAAGTAAGTTAGACATAACATTACATGTTAAACATTAAACCTGCTGAACAAAAACAAACCGACGTTGTTTGGATGTGAGCATGCAGAAGGAAAATAGGCATTGCTGTACCAATTAAGGGTTGTGTACAATATCCGTGCAACGTTTGTGCGACTGCAGCATCAATCTTATCTGTTACATTGTGATGCAGTATTCCCATTTGTGGCTGTCTGCATTATCATCTTAACACGGTTGTAACAACTTGGTATTCAGCCACAGCGCTCACCAGTCTGACTTATGAGCTGTCAGCGCCTCATTGAAGCTGATTTTGTTAGCTTTTTAGAGCTTTTGTAAAATGTAATATTTAGTTTAAAGAAAGTAGAACGGATCAATACAATGTCCCAGAACGGGCCATCGGTGATGTGTTCTTCGTGATTTGGATACCTGCTGATCAGACGCTCAGGAATTAATGTTTTTAGTTTTCTAATGAAATTCCAAACTTTCCCTTTTTTAATAACCAGTTTGTGATGGCGTGCCATTCTCTCACTCACAAATCGTCTTAAAGCAAACAGATGTGTTTTAACCACTCGGCTCTTCTGACCTCTGTTTAATGTCTCTTCCTCCTCTCCCTGCAGCCTGTGGGTTGGACATGGAGAAGGGTTTCCCCACCACCCAAGAGGAGCCTCCTCCCTACCCCGGCTCTCCTCCGTACCCCTCCCTGTCTCCCCCCGTTTCTCCCCCAATGCCTCCCAGCGTCCCTCATTACGCCGAGGCGGACATCGTGAGCCTGCAGGGGGTCAGCGGTAACAACACCTACGCCGTGCCCGCCTTGGCCTCCTCGAGCCCCGGAGCCGACGGCGCCCCGCTGCCGGAGCTGCCGCGCCAATGCCTCATCTTCAAGGAGAAGCTGGGAGAGGGACAGTTTGGAGAGGTGAGGAGTGTGTGTGTGTCTGTGTGTGTGTGTGTGTGGTTTTAACAATGTCTGTATTCATTTGGTTCAAGGTTCACCTGTGTGAAATCGAGAACCCTCAGGACCTTCCCAACTTGGAGTTCCCCTTCAATGTGAGGAAAGGTCGCCCTCTTCTGGTCGCCGTGAAGATCCTCCGCCCGGACGCCTCCAAGAATGCCAGGTCTGTAACGTCATACACAGCCGAGCTGGGCGTCATTGTGGTCCACACTTCTTCTTCGTTCCCCTTTTGAAGACTCATCTTGAACTGAACTGCAGTGTCAGATGACCCATGGAGTTTTGCAATGTCCTTGTCACACTTCACACCCTGATGGAGACAACAGCCATGATTTAGTATTTTTAACTTCCAATCAGAGGGCCTTGGATGTTTTTCAGTCAGCTCATACGGAGGACTTCCTCCAAACAGAAGCTGGACAGTCATTGTTTTTATTTGTACGTGGAATTGTTGGATTTCTGGGTATATTTAGAGGTGTGTAGCCGGAGCCAGGGAAATATATTGACTTCCTAATCGATGAGGTGGACAGGCGTCCAGAGCTGCAGGAGGGAGTGTTGATGAAAATGATATATATATATTGTATTGATTTTTGTTACCTAGAATCCGCATGTTTCGTTCTTTATCTTTCCTGTGCGATATCCCTTCATCTTGGTTCCTCCTTGTCGTGGTAGGAACGACTTCCTGAAAGAGGTGAAGATCCTGTCTCGGCTGAAGGACCCGAACATCATCCGCCTGCTGGGCGTGTGTGTGAGCAGCGACCCCCTCTGCATGGTCACCGAGTACATGGAGTGTGGAGACTTGAACCAGTATCTGTCCCATCGGGTGCTTCTGGACAAGACGGGACTTTCACACAACACCCCGACCATCAGGTGAACCAGAACTACACACACACCCACACACACACACACACGCACACACATCGCACCTGTTTTCTGATTCAGATGAGCACACGGTTTAAAGTTGAGATGTATTCATTCTTCTCTGTCGATGTCCCAGTTACCCGGCCCTCATCGCCATGGCCAGCCAGATCGCGTCAGGCATGAAGTTCCTCGCCTCGCTCAACTTTGTGCACCGGGACCTGGCCACGCGTAACTGTCTGGTCGGGGGCGAGCGGGGGGAGAGCGGAGAGGATCAGGGCGGCGAGCGTCACATCAAGATAGCCGACTTTGGCATGAGCAGGAACCTTTACGCAGGAGACTACTACCGGATCCAGGGCAGGGCGGTGCTGCCCATACGCTGGATGGCCTGGGAGTGTATCCTCATGGTGAGAGGACAGGAATGTGTGAGAGGAATACTGTATAACCAGGACCAACTATATAATAAGATAAAAGATTAGATTAGATATTCCTTTATTAGTCCCACAGTGATGAAATTGAAGGATCACAGCAGCGGGTGCACATTAGAGCAGCAACAAAACACAATAACAACACTAAATATACAGAAAAATACCAAATAGATGCACAAGGCAGTGACCAAAGTGAGTTTTCAGCAGGTTAAAGTGCAGAGTGTACCAAGATCTCCAGCGATCTACTGCACTTGCGACAATATATATATTATTAGATATTACATAATATATTTTGTTTGTTTAATTTGAGTAAATAAACTAGTCAAATTTGAATAAGAAAAAATATTTTTTACCAAAAATCCATGTGAGCATTTTAATAATATTATTTCCACTATGTAAAATAACCATCTGAAGAGAAAAAAGGGACAAAAATGAATTTGATTTGTTGAACAGTTTATTTCACGGGCCAATGTTTGTTTGTGCAACAAACAGGAGCTTGTTTACTGTAAACCTCGGTCGTCACTCGGTGTCTTTGTGGAGCAGGAAATGCAAACTTTGGATCCACAGACATGAATCAGGCGTCATTTTAACAAAAATGACTCAACGTTAAGAAAGATAAATGATAAAATATGTAAAGGTGAAATAATGATGATCGTATTTACAAGAAATCGAGTAAACGTGTCATCCCAGACCAATAATGAGTCATCCTATGATAATGATGCAGATAATAATGTTGCTCGTGCGGCGGTCCTGATGTAAAGTGCACCGTGTCATCTGTGTGGTCGTATGTTGGCAGGGTAAGTTCACCACGGCCAGCGACATGTGGGCGTTCGGGGTCACGCTGTGGGAGATGCTGAGCGTGTGTCAGGAGCAGCCGTACTCCAACCTCACCGACGAACAAGTCATCGACAACGCCGGGGAGTTCTTCAGAGACCAGAGCCGACAGGTACGACGGAGGGCCGCCGCTTCATTCAGACGATGACGCAGCGCTTCATTTCCTGAGATGTTTTCACTGTGGGACTGACCTCAGACTCCATTTCTGTGGAGCTTCATGATGCTGTGCGTGGCCCTCTAGTGGCCGGCGTGTGAGCCACATCTCTTATTCGTAAGAACAGTGAAAGACTTTCTCTATCCAGGAGATGACCTGTGTTGGAATAAATTTAGGGATTCGTCAGAGTTGAAAACAGGTGGACTTTATCACATGTATTCTCACTATTGTAACATGTTCAAAATCAATCTATCTAAACGTGTATTTTAAAACAATGTCTCAATCCAATGATCCCCACCTCCTAACCTCTCCCCTCTCGCTCGCAGGTGTACCTGAGCAGGCCGGCGGTGTGTCCTCAGGGTCTCTACGAGCTCATGTTGAGCTGCTGGAACCGAGACTGCAAGCTCCGCCCCGCCTTCGCCGACATCCACTCCTTTCTGACCGAGGACGCCATGAACATGGTGTAGAGAAGGACACGGAGGGAAGAGGAGAAACGCCTCGTACCTTTCTGCGTCCCTGCTGCCGGGGGGGAGGGGGGCGTGGCGGAGGCAGAAGAGAGGGCGGCGTGCGTCGCTCGCTCGCTTTTATATTTGTACTTTAGTGGGTGGACGGGGCTGAGGCGCCGCTGGCTCGGTGTATTTCCACATCAGACCCCCCCCCGACCCCAAAGGCAAAACTAACCCCCGCTTAGACGGGTAGCAGTCCGAGCGACATTTCACTGGTGACGGGTGCAGTCTGCAGAGGAGCTCTCTCTCCTCGCGGGTGCTTTATTATTCGGGGGCTTTGTGTTGCTGCTGCTGTAGAGTTGAGGACACAGGAAGCTGCTGGGGCTACATGCAGGCTAACGGCACACCTGCTGGTTAGACATGGAAGTGCACGTGCAGGGGTTGTCTTAGTACTTATAGTATGTATAACCTAATCAGTTAGACCACTCCACGCTGAGGCGCAACACATGATCATTTGACCAAGTCGATGAAAACATTTTCAGACATGGCTGATTGACAACTTTCGACACTCCTCATCTCACCCCAAAAAAACAGTGGCCCTCATCCACAGCCGTGACTCCCAAGTTATTGTGGACTAATGTGAAATGATGTGGACCAGACAACGGCAGTATTTCTGCATTGCAATTACATCAGCTATCACCCCCCCCCCCCTCGCCCCCCTGCCAGTTGCAAGCCATTTTAAACTCATGAAGCCAGAGAGAAGAACTGTGCCCCCGATGCCAATGTGGACTTCTAAAACTTGAGGAAGGGGCTCAGAGGAGGGTCTGCTGCTGCCGATGAGACGGGACCCACAAATGGAAAGGTTTTTTTCCACACGGAGACGATACTGCCACCTGGGGCGGAGGCGGGACATCCTCCGATGCGCCTGCTCGGGTGTTTTGGCATCTTTGTATCTGGCAGCGACTCAGACACAAAGGATAGAAAGAGAATTCCACAACCAGCTGCACTTTAAATCCTACATGGGTCGGGGTTAGGCCACGACGGACTCCTCTCTGCCCGATATGATTCCTGTCGGTGTGGATTCGAATGCATTTCACCTGCAGTCATTTCAGTTTTTTTACGAATGAAGAGCAAAAATCGGGACGGTCCGTCTTCCTCGTTAAGTCCTCTCCCTTCAAGGCATCGCCAAACCATGAGATGTTTATTTTAAAGGAATGGCACCATGAATTCATCTCATTTTAAATGTATGGCAAACTTTTTTTTTCGATTTTCCAAACACACACTGTTACGTTATTACTCACAATTCTGACTTTCCCCATGTCAGTATATTACGCTGACGCGGTAGTCGATGCTATCTACCTGACTGATGCGTATAGCAGTGAATCAGTCCCGAGGATCCATTAATCCATGTTTACTGATCGTCAATGGTTGGTTCATTTGAGTCATTTTTGATACGATGTAGTTCAACTAAACCCATATTTTTATATATACTTTATGTACTTGGACACTCCTTGATGTTCGATTTCGTCGTGTGTGTCTTTTTAGGTTGAGCATAATAGTATGTACATATTAAGGACAGAATTGTAATTTCCTTTACTAATATATGGAAAACTCTTCGTAACATTTGGGGTCTTCTGTATCTCTGTAGAACGCTTGCTACCTTGATGCCATGGTAATTCATCGTTGTCTATTTTTGTAGATGTTTTAATAAAGTTAACCTTTTCAAAAAATTCAAGAGGGCTGTGACTATTGTAATTGGTGATTGTTTGTTTCATAAAACAAAGTAGAAAATTGCCGTTCAGATTTTCTGAGACTTCAGATTGCTTATTTTGACCAAGTCACAAACATATTTAATTCACAATGATGGAAAACAGAAAAGCATCAAATCTTCTGCACTTGATGAGGAACTTTAATTGTTCTTGACTGATTAGAATATTAATACAGTTCATACTCTGTTGATCTCTAGTCTGCTCCATGTGGTCTTCAGTGAAGTAAATAAATAAACTGACAACAGGTTACATTGATTAAAGCATCACTTTATTGTTGGAACATTTCACTATAGATAAATATTGTACACTACTTTAAAGCTATATCATGTGTCAACTTAAAGTACAGACATGCAACAACACATTTTAAGGGTAATAAGAGATTAGTCGCGAGGAGAAACTAAAGTAGAGACGGATTTGGCTTTTATCTACGGCCGTCGTTAGTGACCATCAGCTTTCCCTGACAGAAAAAGTGTAATAAGCTTAATCTAAGGAAGTAAACTCGTCTTGACAGTTGTGGTTTGACCAGGCACTTGGCGATAACAAAATGCATATGGCTTGGCAGCTGCAAAGCTGTTAGTCTGAAAATAAGATCTCCTGATCAGGGACCCTGAACTATTACTCGCCTAACAGGCGAGGGCTAAATGTGTCAACATCTATAATACTCAATGACATCTTAGAAAACACTCTATAAAAGAAACTATCTCCCACGTGTCAGACAGCAAGCACATCGAAGCAGCAGACCATGCGAGCTCCTCCTGTCCCGGGAGCAGGAGGCCAGACTCCTGGACACGCGGCGGCAACGTCCACTGTGTGTCTCCACCACAACAGACTTTCACTTCTTTCACTAGGAACCCAGCAACTCGATCCCATCAACCACTTCCTTCCCCTTCATTCTGAAACATCAAATATTTCCACTGGTGTGATTTTGGGCCCAGCAACTACAAAAGAGACGTGGAGTTACACTATCAATACCAACCGTTGACCTCACGACGGACGAGTGGACAACGCAAGCAGACGTGGAGCTAGGCAACAGTTCACCCACACAACTATGAGGTGATGCTGTGGTACATTTAATTAACTCAGGCAAACACACACAAAACTACAGCTGACATTGTCTACATTAAAAGGGAAAAAGATGAAGTACAGTCGGTTAATAAAGTCCCTATGCAGAGGAAATGAGGCTGGTTGGTTTAGATTTGACAAGAAATTGCAGACTTCAGGTCACGTATAAAACAGAAAAGACAGGAAGTCCTCCTTGGGTTGTTTTGTGTCCAGGTAAAAACAAATATCTTAATTCATTATTATATCCCTTGCAGCTACTGTCGCTGTCAATTAAAGCAGAAAGCACAACAGCTCAGGGACATAAGAAACGAGAACTCCCGCTAAGATGGAGGAGGAGCCAGAGCAACAGGTGGAACATGCATGCTCAGAGACGACAAGACGACGCTCTGCAGTGGTTCGAGGCACGCGGAGGAGGCGGGAAGCTCCTCGCCTGATTACTTCTCCTCTCGGTCTCTTCTTAACGCGCGAGGCCGGCCGCCCCTACGATCTGCTGGGTGGACGAGAGGAGCACACGAGACACGAGGCCGTTACCACCTGCAGCCGCGTGTCCGGTCTCACGTCGGACGTTCACGCTCCAGCTCACCTGGGAGATGCGGACTCCGGTGAGTTTCTCCACAGCGGCAGGCAGCCGGGTCATGATATCGAGCACCTCCCCGGTGAGTTTGGCCGCTCCCACCTCGGAGCCACCGCAGGACACCATGGTGATCTTCTTGGTCTCACACAGCGGCTTGCTGATCGCCTCTGCGATCTGCAGGACCGGAAACAACCGACGCATTAATGCAGAGAACGGGGGATTTAAAAAAGTCAAAATGTGAAGAAATTATCATCAGTCGAACGTAATGTTGACTTGTGTTAATGCAAAGCTGTGAAAATGGTCATTCGTGGTAAGCAGGGGTTGATGATCACACAGAATTTCGTCACACAGCTCTTCATCTTCCTCTCTTCGTTCTCTCATCAGACTGACCAGTGGCAGTTTCTCCAGCAGCATGTCCACCATGGCGCCATCTTTGTACTGCTGGAAGGCTTCTGCTTTCTTGGACATCTGCTCCGCCTCAGCGCGGCCCTTAGCCTCCACGGCAAAGGCCTCGGCCTCGCCCTTCATCTGTACACACACACACACACACACACACATGTGCATCATTACTATTACAATGGAAGTGCACAGGGCAACAGACAGGGGGGGGTGAAGAGGAAATGACATGGAATATTTACAGAAAAATTTAAAGCATGCGCCGGGACTCACTTTGATGCTCTCGGCCTCGGCCTCGGCCTCCATGATGAGCTGCAGGCTGCCAGGAGAGAGGAGAGGAGGCGTGTTTAAATGTGATTTCATATTGAATGCTGTCCTTCTTTGTGTTGTTGAGATGTTGGATGCACATCAAGTGATTCCTATGTGTTCCTCTAGATGACAAGTCCTCCCGGCCTCACCGGTGCGCCTCAGCCAGCCTCTCCATGCGGTATTTCTCTGCTTCTGCCGGCTTCTTAACTTTGGCCTCCAGCTCCTTCTCCTTACGGATGATCTCCTGCTCCTGCAGTGTAATCTGCTGGGTACGCTCCACCACCTGAATCTGCATCTTCTCCTCCTCAATGCGCTGCTTGGTCTTGGCCACCTGATGAAGGAAGAAGGAGAAAAAGAAAATCTCAATCACTGAAAGGGTATCAGCTATAAACTGGATTTGGTCCTATTAGTACAAACTTAACCAGCCAGCCCAATAAAATGTGTGGACAATGTGTGTGCACATGCGAAACAGACTAAATGTCACCGGCACGACACACGGAAATCAAACTTAAAGCAACTCCTAGAAGATCAGATGATGAACTGTACCTGAAGCTGATAGGCCATTTCGGACTCGGCCTTCTTTGTGTTGACCTCAACATCATAGACGGCTTTTTTCAGCTCGTAGTCCCTCTGGGCTTTTGCCATCTCAATCTCATTCTTGTACTGAGCCGATACCTTCTCCTGCATCGCGTGAGCCTCCTGTAAAGAGCGTGAAGCAGGTCGGACACCAATGAATGTTGGTATACTTTTCAAACAAAAGATTGTTCATTGTTAGATTGTCCATATGAGCATGTAGGAAGAGTGACGAGGATGAAGAGAGAAGCAGATGTTACCCTCATGACAGAATCACGTTTGTACTGAGCCTCCCCAATCCTGGCATCCTTCTGCACCTGGGCTGTCCTGGCTTTACCCAGAGAGTGAAGGTAGTCCTGTGAGAGAGACAGAGGTGAGGGACACAGAGACAGGCAACACATCTGGAGCAGTCAAAAGGATGGCAGGCCATTAGGCAAACACAAACTAGAGATGGTGTGGTTTCCACTGAAGACCTAATTCATCACCAATGAAACGAGCAGCTGGGAGTCTCAGAGACAGTGAGTCAATACCATCACTTCAGTCCATTATGTAACAAAGGAAATCATGTGACACTAAAAGCTTTCATATAAAAAACATTCAGGCTCAAAGCGACACTTAAGATTCCTACTGCTCCAGTAATTAGTGCGAGGTGTTTTTAACATTTCTTTATTTTTCTATTAGCATTCGCACATTAACCCAAACAGACATGAAGTACCTGATCATCATGAACATCTTTGAGCGTGTAGCTGACGACACCAATTCCCATGTTGACCAGGTCAGAGGAGGCCACCTTAAAGACCTGCTCAGAGAACTTCTTACGGTCCTTATAGATCTCCTGGACACAAGAAAAGATAGATCCATAGTTGTAGATGGGCATTCACGTTTTGGATAAGTCAGTGATGAGTCATAAACATAACAATATTTTATGGATGGAAAATGTGAAGCAAATCCATTTGCCACTGTCCGGACACCAACCTCCACTGTCAAATGGGCAATGATGGCTCTCTGGTGTCCCTCCAATGTTTCTAGTGCAATTGTGGAAATCTCAGCCTCGGACTTGCCCATAAACATTTGGCAGGCAGTGGCCAACATCTCTTTGTTCTGGCCCTGGATCTTCACCTGGATGGAGACAGGAAAAGAAAATGTGAGAAAGCAAGTGGAAGGTAATAAATGTGAAAGAAATCTGGTGTTCACTGAGTTTTTAATTTACAAATGTTTTCACAAAAATTTAGAGATGCCAGACAGGTGATTTGTCTATTTTGGACTTGACAACAACAAAAAAAGTCTATAAAAATAGCCAAGCACTCACACAATGCGTTCTATTTTACTTGTATACTTCTATATCTTTCATCCCTGTTTCTTATATTTTGTGTTTTGTTTTTTATTCTTGTGTGTTGCTGCTACTGTCACGACAAATTTCCCCTTGGGGATTAATAAAGTATATATCTATCTATCTATCTATCTGTCATGTTGACCCTCTCCATCCAGAAAAGTGTCATCCTCCTTTCCCTTGTTTACTCACAGAACATGAAATCAAACTAACTGAATATGTATGCTGTGGGTTTATATACGGCATTGGGAGTCTTTCCTCCTTAATATACTTGTGTTTCAATATTTTGTATTTGGTCATGTAATTACACATTAGTTACTTATTCTCATCCACTCATACAGTAAATTAATCAGTTGTACAGAGAGCATCAAACCTGTATGCACAAGAGGCTATTTCTGTAGACAGGTGTTTTTTTTGCAGAGCAATTTTACGCAATTTAATAAAAAACATATGGTATTTTCATTCTTAAAGCATACCTGTGCAATGCCAGTGACAGAGATAGGGACCCCATGACGGGTATAGACTCGGTCACTCTTCACGTTTAGAGTCAGGGTGTTGAGGGCAATTCTGAGAAGAAAAAGGCATAAAATAAAAGGACGGGTGAGATATAATAACAAAAAGCAAGAATGAAAAAACACAATAAAATAGAGGCAGAGGAAATTAAGTCAATTATCAGCCGCAAAAAAACAAAAAAAAAGCAGGCCGGTAATGGATACGGCAGTCAGAAAAGATTAGCAGATAGCTTTCAACAATTATTTTCCTTGTTAACTGACCAATACATAAAATCAAGCAGCAATGAGAAATAGAGTCTGAAAACAGGATCACCTCTGGATCTTCTGAATACATGGGAGGACAAACACTCTTCCTCCAGCAATCATTAGAGGAGGAGAACGGCCAAAGCCTGGAGAGAAAGCAGGGAGGGGAGAACACGTGACATAAGCTGACCACTCAGAAACATAAAGCTAGTCACTCATAGAGTAACTGGATCTAGGATCTGGTTTAACTTGGATACCAGTATTACAACAAATATCATGCTATTTATTCACCACAGCTTGAGAGAACACTTCCCAGCAAGATGGATCAGTCCTAGTTTACTCCAAACTGACTTTAAGTGTTGCTCAATATCATTTCCTAACAACCCATGTGATGATTAAATCACATGGCAATAATTCTGTTCCACTGTAATCACAACTATTGCGTCACATGATTGTTATGAACCTTTACAGCACAGTGGCCTTCTGGAAATGTGTGACAATATGACATTACCAGTCTTTATTTCTTTACTCAACTTTTCTTACCATCCTGTGTTATTGGGAGAGATAAGAGAACATATCTTACCTGACACCACCATGGCTTCATTGGGTCCACACGTGTAAAACATCTTGATTTCTAATTTGAGGGACAAAAAATGAAAGCAAGACAGTGTCAAAATATGGGTGAGCTAAAAAGACAGCTCCATGTTTTCATAGATATCACTGGGGTTATTTGTATAATTGAAACTAGAAAGATGGATATCAAAGTATATTTGTATTTTCGTGTTTTAGAGAACATGCACCACTGCTCAATGGTCATAAACACTATTATGGGTTTATTACACTATTTAAATTGATGGCATTACGATACAACAATGACTAATATTAACCATCACACAATTGTTAATATGTTAGTATCGTAATCTCAAGAGTTAGTTTGTAAATTGATGGATTGAAGAGTAGCTCGCCACTCCCTCCCATGACCAACAGAGCTCCTCCATCGAGCACCATGTTTACGAGGAGCAGCGATAGCTAGACCAGCTAATAACGCCTCGCAGCTCGACGGATACATGTCGGACATAAAGCAAACGGAGTTTATAACCGAATAGCCGTCTAGCAGAGGAGGCCGGTGGCTCTCAGAAGCTGATAGAAAGGCAGCAGAACCGGGTCTGGGTCGGTCACGTCACCAATCCGTGAAAAACATCGTTTGGCGACTGCGCGTTTATTCACGACGACTAGCTGACGGGCCGAGCCGAGAGGATCGCCCCGTTTCACTTACCGATATCCGGTCAATGCACAAAGAAAAATCCTTTTTTTAAATAAATGAATCGAGGTCAGTGTCACGTTGCAACGGTCCGTCACTAAGCCGTTTTCCCGTCAACTGGAATGGCAAACATGTCGGTTGGGAGAGGGGGAAGTGTGCAGTGACCACGCCCATCTTCACTAAAACACCCGCTAGTCTCCATCTAGTGGTGGATCATAATAACTGCACATGTATATATATATATATATATATATATATATATATATATATATATATATATATACAGGACTGTCTCAGAAAATTAGAATATTGTGATGAAGTTCTTTATTTTCTGTAATGCAATTAAAAAAACAAAAATGTCATGCATTCTGGATTCATTACAAATCAACTGAAATATTGCAAGCCTTTTATTCTTTTAATATTGCTGATTATGGCTTACAGCTTAAGAAAACTCTAAAATCCTATCTCATAAAATTTTAATATTTCCTCAGACCAAGTAGAAAAAAAGATTTATAACAGCTGAGTGTTTGTGAAGGCTCAGGAAACCCTTGCAGGTGTTTCGAGTTAATTAGACAATTCAAGTGATTTGTTTAATACCCTACTAGTATACTTTTTCATGATATTCTAATATTTAGAGATAGGATATTTGAGTTTTCTTAAGCTGTAAGCCATAATCAGCAATATTAAAAGAATAAAAGGCTTGCAATATTTCAGTTGATTTGTAATGAATCCAGAATGCATGACATTTTCTTTTTAATTGCATTGCAGAAAATAAAGAACTTCATCACAATATTCTAATTTTCTGAGACAGTCCTGTATATATATATATATATATATATATATATATAAATAATATATATCTGTCTGTCTTTTTCATTGTCTCGAATTGTTATATTAATTTATATATTTTTGCATTGAAGTCCGAGTTAGTGATGGTTTTGCACTGATCTGTATAAAAGTGTTGTATGCTACATATTTTGCCTCTTCTGTATATTAATGAAAATGAAGAACAAATCAGAAACACCTATCAATATAACGTATTTACATTCGCAGTAGTCCCCTTAAACGTTGACCTCAGTAATAAAACACAGATAAGGTTTATGTCAGATTGAAAACTACTTGATAAATGCACTGGAATAACGTCTGACGTAGGTGCACATCAACGTGTATTTCATGTATTTAGAAACGATATTAATAATGTGAACAGTTGCAATGGAGTCTTGCATTACCATTAGACTCAGTGGTCGGACTTCTGCCGCTTCTATTAGGAAAATAAATAAAGATAGAGATTATTTTATAAATAAGAATCTTCCAGCAGCAGAGATTAGTTAATAACTCTGTAATCTGCAAACTATAATCTGAGTATAGCACAAAGAGGATTCTGGATTTGTTCCTGTCTCATGGAAGCTGCAGGGACCTCCTGGCTCACTCATCCTGTCCACTCTGGCCAGACCGCATGGAGCCCAGACTCTTTGCCCTGGTGTGAGGTTACCGAGAGCAAAGATTGTTCCTCCTCCCTTCTGTCAGGTTGTTGAGTTGAGGATGAGTGAAGTCCCTTCTCCTCTCTGGCAGGCGTTACAGGACATTATATTCGAGGCAGTCTAGCACCATGGAGTGCTCTGCAGCATGGTTTGCTGCTTCGGTGAAGTTGTTTAGAAATGAAAGACTTATCTGTTTTCACTGGCATTGGATTACATACATTTTTATTTTTTAATTTAATATATTGTGTATTTTATTATGATTTCTTACCTGTTGTAGTGTTTTTGACCTCTGTAATAGTAACTTTGGTTTAATTGATTGTTTTTGTTAACTCGACCTGCTACTGATACTCAGACCTTGTTGCTGCTACCTTAGATGCTGATGTTGTGTATTTGCACACTGGATAGCACGTTAAAAAATGTTCTTATTTTGAAAATGTGTTTATATTGTTTTCAATATTAGGGACAACCATCAGAATTAAGTTGAATTGTTTTCCTGTGCAGCAGTAAAGTTCCGATTAAGTTTCATATCTTAACACATCAGTTATCTTATTTGCTTTCACGTTCAGTACTCAGCTGCAGGTCTTAAAAGAAGAAAGTATATCAGTGTAACGTGAATCCTGGCCTACTGAGCCCTAACATTCTGATTTCACAGCATGGAAGTCAGAAGCGTTCCTAACTTAATCAACGAGATATATAATACAATAACAAACAAACTACAACAGCAACAACAACAACAACTCCAGAACAGCTATTACATGTGTCTTATGGGGAGACAAAGGACCCTGAGGAGAGAGGCTTGAGCTGGCTGACTCCAACTTGTCCCTGGTTTGAAACTGAAACGTCTGCCATCTCCATAAGTAGAGTGAATTTAATCTGATTGGTTATTCAGCTTTGAAATCTAAAATCTGAAATCTGGACTAAAACAAACTGCAATACATGACAGTAGTGTTGTTACGAGATGTGCCGACGCTTCGAAGCGTGTGTCGAGTAATGGAGGGGGCGTTTCCTCGAAGCGCGTATCGAGGCTTGCATCATTTAGGGGAGGAGCCAAAAATGATGACGTCCGAAGCCTCGCTGCCCGGCTGTACCACGTGACTGCTTCGGGAAGTGGTTCAGATATTGCCTGGAGGTTTGACAGCAATATAAACCCCTCAGGCTCCATTCAAAATGTGGGTTGTTGGTTGAGAGTTTGGAGAGTTTAGAGAGAGAGATAGTTTGGAGAGTTCGGAGAGTGAGGAGAGAAGGATAGGTGATAAGATGGAACTGTTGAGAAACTGGTATTTCTGAATAAAAATAAATAAAATGTCCCCTGTCCTGTACATCACTGTCCAAGTTACACAAGCATATTCAGTCCCCTCTTCCTAGTTACACACACACACGTTCACTGTTCTCTGCCTGCTTAAGCCCATGCCATTTTCCTAAAGTGACATAATAACATTATTACACAACCTGCCATATCATATGATACTACCATTTTGGGAACATTTACACACACAGAATACATTCAAAAAATATTTTATAATGCACATATGTGATAATTTATGTACAGAATGGTTTGGTCATACATCTTCGTAATTCATAGTCATTCCCAACAGCCATAACAGACACAAACATTCAATGCATCACATTATGTGGTTCAGATACAACTGCCTGTGATTATACACTTGGCCAGTAGGTGGTTTCGTGAGCACATGAAGCTTCGAGAAATGAACCCTTTCTCCAACCATCACTACATGACAGTCACCCGCTGTTACTGGGCAGCAGCTGGTACAATTATGTTCAATATCTTCTATCCACACTGTTAAGCAGAGCTTGACTGCATGTATCGACTCAACATATATAAACTTGGGAGGACAAAAACACTGGATGCAAGTTTGTAAGAATGGTACTCAAGCGCTTTATTGTCTGCAGGTGCATCAGCTTATATAGACCGTGGTCACATGACACACACACCTGAAATGTATAAACAATAATTGGGAGCACAATCAGTCTCAATTAACACACACCCTGATCTGCAGCAGCGCCCCTCCTCATCCCGGCTGCGGCTCAGTCCTCTCAGCCAATCCGCGGTCGCAGCAGCTATGTCTGGGTCTAGCCACGCCCACTCCCCGGCCCCAGCCTCACTCTGGAAACGATCCAACATTATAAATACGCATTGTCTTGCACTTCTCCATTAGTGTTGTAGTCAGCTCCTCGGCGGCACATGTGACTGGTCTGCACGTCGTTGTACTACTTTCACATCCACTATGAGGGAAATCGTCCACCTCCAGGTGGGCCAGTGCGGGAACCAGATTGGTGCCAAGGTAATACAATACCATTTTTGATAAATTACTTATTTGATAAAGTACATTCATAAAGTTTACTCACACTGAGAAAAAAAAGCCACCAGCTTATTATGCAAGACACACGCATTTAGTTTGTTAAAGTCTTTCTGATCCGGATGCTGATTGTTTGGCGTCAGAAGACAAAGGACTCATTTTCTCTCATTGTGCATGAATAAAAACACATTTTGTCCATACTTATATTGCTTTGTGTATTCAAACACATCACAGATCATAACATATTATTACTCATGTTGATTTTTATTTTGAATCGCTTTTCTGCCTGTATCTTGAGCACTGCGGTAGCCGGTGGGCGGGTGTGACGCAGCAGACCGCTGACACACACACACACACACGGCTGGTATTTCAGAGACAATAGGTGGAAACTGGGTTGGCAGGCTTGGTTCTTTCTCCTCAGCATGGCTGATGGATCAATAGCCCATATTGATTTGTTTTTATCGCTATGGGCTATATGCAGCTGCTGTTTCAGCTGGTGCTAAAGTAAGAGGGGGAGGGGGGGCTGTAAAGGGTGTGGCATGGATCATTTGTGAAGAAAGAATTGTTCCTTTAAAATAGACTGATAAAGTGCATCATCTATGCTTTAAGAAATAAAATACACTCATATATTTGCTTTTGTCAATTCTGTATTTAATGTGAATGCATTTGACACTTTATTGTTCTGACACACTGTAGCGCTGCAGTCTGCCTCACACCACCACCGCAGTCAGCTACAGTACACGTCTTTACACCCCCTTATTATCCCTGTTTTAAAACCGCCTTTTGTTTTACAACTGATCATTTACTACAGAGAGCAGTTATTTAAATGGGCCCTTTCAAACACACACACACAGTTTAGAGACAATGGCTGATATATCACAGGATACATCATTATCATTGTGATGCTCTGCTGAGAGGTTTTAGTCCAGTACAGTTCCTGCCTCTGTAATCAGCTGCTTTCCCCTCTTAACCATATTAGGGGAGGGTGGGGGAGGAATGGAGGAGACAGCTGATGCGCAGTGAAGTCATTGGGTTCTCAACTGAAATGCGATTGCTGACAATGCCTTGAAAGAATGGCTTCCAGAAATAAATACAACATATAACCGTTATACTTTCATGACATTTGTATAGCAGTTGCACCACATCATGTAAATAGTGTATATGCTTATTCACTTGGAGTCATTGCAGTGAATCAGCCCTTCTAAAGCATGGAGCACAATGTGTGTCTTTGTAATGTCCAATGTGGTGTTAAAATAACTCCTGGGAGTGAGGATCCACATTGGTTTCCATTTCCTCTGGAATTATTGGCTCAGATGTCCAGGGAATATAATTAACAGAGTTGCTGAAGACATTGTGGTGCATGATGTCAGGGTGTGGTTTTGCCTTCCTGCTTATTGTCCCCATTCTTTTACTTATAAATTCAGTTTTTACTGACAGACACCTATGCTGTCACTGTCATATCGGTCAGTTTGTTCATCTTTTGGCCGTTCTTTTTCAACTCTTAGTTCTCTTTATCCTGCTGTGATCTCCCTCATATTGAGGTCACTTGGTCATTTTTTGTTTTACATGGTCTTATTTAAATGTCATGATACTGAGACTAGAGCTGACTCCCAATCTCTTAAATACTGGGCAACAATACAGCCTGCTTATCCAGATTACTGTAAATCCTCCAACTGCTGCTGTTTGCAGAAAATGACCCCAAAAAAAGCCTTGGTTGGAAGATGTCACAAAGATATGTGCAAGCAAATGTCTGGCTGTGTATGCAGCAGTCACGCCTACTGATGGGATTGAATGCATACACAGTGTGTGTGGTCTTTAAAGAGTGAACAAGACATGAATACAGATCTGAAGACAAGTCGTGACTGCCTGCCAAAAGAGGTCATTTTCAGTGTGATCTGTAGCCCCTTGTACTCCCTCCTCTGCATTTCACATCTGAAAGAACTGCGTTTTGCTTAGTCGATAACTTTTCAGAGAGCAGGACATAAGAACAGCAGCATCTTTTTAATTTGGTTAATATATTGCTTGGTGAAAGGAGGAAATAGCTAAATCTGTTATTTTCAGAAGAATGCAAAAACCCACTGCTGTATTCCTCGTTTAAAGTCTCCTGTCCCATAAACCGCATTGCAAGTAGACACTAGTGTACTCTATTAGGAACGCAATTGTCAAGTGATACCGTACATTTTTGTGTCCGCAGTTTTGGGAAGTCATCAGCGATGAGCATGGCATCGATACCACAGGGACTTACCACGGAGACAGTGACCTGCAGCTGGACAGGATCAGTGTCTACTACAATGAGGCCACTGGTAAGATCACCTATAGTTATATTAGGTGAACACATAATATACTTTCTCACATTAAGTATCCTGTGTATCATTTTAAAAAACTAGTTTCTTGCATTATTGAATTAGTATGTTTTCTCTCTCTCTGCCTTTTCTATTTATCATGAAGGAGGCAAATATGTGCCTCGGGCCGTACTGGTGGATTTGGAGCCCGGCACCATGGACTCTGTGAGGTCTGGACCCTTTGGGCAGATCTTTAGACCGGACAATTTTGTGTTTGGTGAGTGAAATAAAGCCAGATTCTCACGATACTGAATAACTTCGGCCTTTTCATGAGCGGGGCAGGAGAATGACCTGTATGTTGCTCCTCCTCCTCTTCCTCCAGGTCAGAGTGGCGCTGGAAACAACTGGGCCAAGGGTCACTACACTGAGGGAGCTGAGTTGGTGGACTCCGTCCTCGATGTGGTCCGCAAAGAGGCAGAGGGCTGCGACTGCCTGCAGGGTTTCCAGCTCACCCACTCTCTTGGTGGAGGAACTGGGTCCGGCATGGGAACCCTGCTCATTAGCAAGATCCGCGAGGAGTACCCCGACCGTATCATGAACACCTTCAGTGTGGTGCCCTCCCCCAAGGTAACGTACCCTTTGGGGTTTTGATTTGAGGTGATCCTGCCTTGAGTTTTTCTCCTCGAAGAACGATGCGGTGTGTGTTCTGTCCTCAGGTGTCGGACACAGTGGTGGAGCCCTACAACGCCACCCTCTCCGTGCACCAGCTTGTAGAGAACACCGATGAAACCTTCTGTATTGACAATGAGGCCCTGTACGACATCTGCTTCCGCACTCTGAAACTGACCACACCCACCTACGGAGACCTTAACCACCTGGTGTCTGCCACCATGAGCGGGGTCACCACCTGCCTGCGCTTTCCCGGTCAGCTCAATGCCGATCTTCGTAAACTGGCTGTCAACATGGTGCCTTTCCCCCGTTTGCACTTCTTCATGCCGGGCTTCGCCCCCCTGACCAGCAGAGGCAGCCAGCAGTACAGAGCCCTCACAGTTCCCGAGCTCACCCAGCAGGTGTTCGATGCCAAGAACATGATGGCTGCGTGCGACCCGCGTCACGGCCGGTATCTGACCGTTGCCGCCATCTTCCGTGGGCGCATGTCCATGAAGGAAGTCGACGAGCAGATGCTGAACATCCAGAACAAGAACAGCAGTTACTTCGTCGAATGGATCCCCAACAACGTGAAGACCGCCGTCTGTGACATTCCACCCCGTGGCCTCAAGATGGCCGTCACTTTCATTGGCAACAGCACAGCCATCCAGGAGCTGTTCAAGCGTATCTCAGAGCAGTTCACGGCCATGTTCCGACGTAAGGCCTTCTTGCATTGGTACACAGGTGAAGGGATGGATGAGATGGAGTTCACTGAAGCAGAGAGCAACATGAATGATCTGGTGTCTGAGTACCAGCAGTACCAGGATGCCACTGCAGAGGAAGAGGGTGAATTTGATGACGAGGCTGACGATGATGCTTAAAGATAAAAAGAGGAAAGTCAAGACGTCAATGCCGAAATGAAAATCTGATTTTTTTTTTTTTAAACAACCACTTAGTAACAAAGGAACCAACATAGTGTCTGAAGTATTTCTAGAAATACACTTTAGCATAGACATCCACTGTGTTTTACTGCCAATAAAGTTGTCAAATTAAAAAGTGGCTTTCATTAATGCATTACATTTGTCTTTTTTTGTCTGATAAATCAACTACAACTCAGCCAC
This sequence comes from Pseudoliparis swirei, assembly GCF_029220125.1. Classification (NCBI taxonomy): domain Eukaryota; kingdom Metazoa; phylum Chordata; class Actinopteri; order Perciformes; family Liparidae; genus Pseudoliparis; species Pseudoliparis swirei. Next base: position 15,211,585 of record NC_079409.1, read on the forward strand.
CGTATCTCAATCACATTTCAAAACCGATTTCCACAGATGAATGAACGTTAATTCTGTTGTCAGCAGTTTCTGCAGTAGTTGATTCTGAAGTGCATTCATGTGCCGTTTCCTTCAGCAATAAAGAAGCTGCAACATTTAACTGTCATGCATGGATTAAAAGGGTTAATGTCTGTTACATGAACTTTTAGTTATAAAACAGTTCGCAAGATGATAGTCAGACCATTTTCTTCTCTGCATCAAGACTAATTCCCACAACTATATGTCACAGTATTAGGGTGGACCCAATTTCACGACTCAGGAGACAGAACTGGAAAATAATTATCTTTACTCCAAGTACCGGCAGGAACAAAAGAGATAAATACACTTTGTAACGCTGGAAGGCTTGGTCAGGAAGAACACAAAACAATCTGGCAGAGGACAAGGGCAGGTGAGGGGACCTAAGTAGACAAGAGACTAATGAGGGACTGGGCAACAGGTGAGACGGGCATGAGGGATTGACGAGATGGGAAGCAGGATCTGGAATGACATGATAATTAGTGAAACAGGCAGACAGGATGAACACAACTAATAAAAGGAATGTGTGGAGCTAAACTGTTACACTATGACTAAAATCTATGAATACATGTTGCACCCCAGCAGCATTTATATGATCTTTATAAAACTTCAAAAGTCCCGTTCCACTTACACCAAGCAACAATGTTGCATACTTGATTTGAAATACTAAAATATGTTGACAACTCAACAAATACTAACAATTGTATGTGTTTATAGTTTATTGAAAGGCTTTGCATTCAAATACCTTTGGAGAAAGTGGAAGTAGAGATGCAGGTGCACCAAAAGTAATAGTAACATTATTACTATTTGAGATAAATATAATAATTCAAACTGTTGCTGTGGCCCAAAGAATGCATGGCTCAACCTGCAACAAGGCACCAGGGCATACATTAGCTGCTGTTCCCATATTGCTTCTACACGCCCCAATGTTACTGTCTGGCAATATATGCCAAAATATAATCACCAAACTTAAATAGTAATGGTCTTAAACTACCTTTGACTTGACACAGTCGGCGTTTCTCAATATGTGTACTTGTGCGTACTTTCCTCTACTTGTGTCCTCGTGACTCGTGAAACGTCATCAGTCGCAGCCCGGGTACATGCTCCAATTCAAAGTTCGCTTCTCGCAAAGCACGGTCAAAACACCCGGATGTGACTTGATCCTCCCACTTTCCGGAGGATGCATCAGAGGAGATTTGTGACTCCCAAGTCCAGACTCCAAAAGAACACAAATCTGTACTCGTGCTCGTGTATTTTGAATTGAGAAACGCCGAGTGACTCACAAGACATGTCCTTAATGATAATAAAGCAGCACCTACCTCAAGGCCCTTCTCAAGGGTGCTGTGCTTTAGCACTGTATGTATATATATACAGTGGTGTATAGTAACGAAGTAGAAGTACTTCGTTACTTTACTTAAGTAGTTTTTTTGGGTATCTGTACTTTATTTTACTACTTATATTTCTGTTTACTTTTACTTCACTACATTTTGCAATGAAAACTTGTACTTTTACTCCGATACATTTCCCCTGAAACAGTATCGTTACTCGTTACTACGGAAAAAAAAATCATGAGAAACATCGTGGACTGTTGTGGAACACGCCGCAGCGCACCTGAACGCAGCACGAGCACCAGGTTGGGGATCAGTGGTCCTTGCCGCGTGTTTTCTCTTCCCAGTGATGCCCAGGATGTTAGCGAGCGAGCGGCTACAGATACGACTAATTTCATGTGGAGCAGCAATGGAAGCTACTCGAACAACCACGGTGACCAAGATCAACGTCCGTGGCCATATTTGGGCGAACTCTTTTCTTTTGTCGGAGTGAAAGTTTCTTCCTACCGGATGAAGTGCCTCTTATGCCGACCGAAAGCTACGGAGATATTGGCCTTCAACAACTCACCAACCTCAGGAAACACATTGAGGTAAATTAACATTAATCCCATGAGCCGCAACGTTAATGGTTGGTCATCATAAACCTGTTAAGATATCTAGCAGTGTTGTCCTCAGGATTGGAGTACGATATATCTTTGGCAGGAGAGGGGAGGCAGGTGTCTGATTGTCCTACGCATGTTGTATGTTAGGCTAACGTTCGCTAGCTATCGTCAATTAAATGAGACAATTAGCGTGAGTGGAGTAGACGGATCTCTAGCGAGTTAATGAGCTGAAGAAGTGTTGACAGTTGTGAGAATTTGTTGATTTGAGTCGTCTTAGCTATAATATAATGCTAATCATTACAGCATTATTATAATTATTTGTATTAATATTATAAGAGTGACGGTCCAGTAATGGCGACGATATTGATTTGGGACTGTTGTGTTTAACTACAGAGATACAAGTACATATTCACAAATCAACTCTGGATGCACGGACAGTGCATGAAACTAAATGTATAAACTTCAAATTAAAACAAACTATTTTGTACAAAACTTTAGGTTGGGGTCATGACATGTTAGGAAGTGTTATTAATTCTATCATGTCTGTAATACTCTCACTTTATTTCAGGAATGGACTAATAAAGCAGCACATGGAAGAACCCTCCCTGCAGCTATGTGATGCCACCAGGTCCAGTTCATCTGATGAAGAGGACTTCTTCTTCGTCATCTCAAGCGCATGACAGCAGCAAACAGCTGGATGGAGACGTGGATCACGTTGACTTGCTGAAATGCTTCCCAACTGTGTGCTGCTGTCTGTGAAGCTAGACACACTCTACCTGCACCATCAGGGCCTGTGAAGCTAGACACACTCTACCTGCACCAGGGCCTGTGAAGCTAGACACACTCTACCTGCACCATCAGGGCCTGTGAAGCTAGACACACTCTACCTGCACCAGGGCCTGTGAAGCTAGACACACTCTACCTGCACCAGGGCCTGTGAAGCTAGACACACTCTACCTGCATCAGGGTCTGTGAAGCTAGACACACTCTACCTGCATCAGGGCCTGTGAAGCTAGACACACTCTACCTGCACCAGGGCCTGTGAAGCTAGACACACTCTACCTGCACCAGGGCCTGTGAAGCTAGACACACTCTACCTGCATCAGGGCCTGTGAAGCTAGACACACTCTACCTGCACCAGGGCCTGTGAAGCTAGACACACTCTACCTGCATCAGGGCCTGTGAAGCTAGACACACTCTACCTGCACCAGGGCCTGTGAAGCTAGACACACTCTACCTGCATCGGGGCCTGTGAAGCTAGACACACTCTACCTGCATCAGGGCCTGTGAAGCTAGACACACTCTACCTGCACCATCAGGGCCTGTGAACGGCTCTTCAGCATCGCAGGACTCGTCTTCAGCCCCAGAAGAGAGACACTGAAATCTGTCCATTTTGAAAATCAACTTCTTTTGAAGATGAACAATACATTTTTCACTTTAAAGTGATGATTCTGGTTGTTACTTTTGGTTCTGCTTTTTTCTGTGTTAATCGTGTTTTTATATTTTAGTAATTTCATAGTATTCATATATTGCTAAGTTCATCCGAGCTCATACTCCTTGTTCATGGCGGCCACAGCACCCAAACAAATAAACTTCATAATTCTCAAAATTCTGACCCTCTGTTTTTTTTATTAACAGCATTTACTTTTACTTTCAATACTTAAGTACAAAAAAAATCAGATACTTTAATACTTTTACTCAAGTAGTATTCTCATAGGTGACTTTTACTTTTACTTGAGTAATTTTCCAGTCAAGTATCTTTACTTTTACTCAAGTATGACTTTTGGGTACTTTATACACCACTGTATATATATCATATGTGTAGCCGTATACAAAGTATATAACTATGGAAGATTAAGCAACTTCTGGACTGTATTAAAACAAAATATATCTTTGGAACACCTCATGAAATGTAACTAACAGCAAACTTAAAAAGACTTAGTAACAAAAACAATGAAGTAGGCCTAAACTACTGGATACTATGCATGTTTCTAACTATCAAAACATTTCCCAAAGCTGTGAGTTAAGGGTGTTTGGTTGTCCCTTTAAGACACCCATGTCCGGGAAATGGTGGTCCAATCAGAGTCTATTAATGTTGGAATGGGATTTATTGACCAATAGAAACAGATTCCAGTGTGAGTGATGGGTATATTGGCCAATACCTGCGGTTGAAACGCCTTTTGTAGGCGTGGTCTATTATTTCCAGGATGTGTATGTTTATTTCCCTTTCGTATATCGCCACCGAGTAAAGCGTGTGAAGGTAGGCATGAGTACAACTTTTCTAATAATATGCAAATACAAACTTGTTATGTACACACATTACATATGCGAGCTCATTGTAAAAAGGTCGGCATGCAGTCGGTTTGGTGTTTAACGGTCAAGTCCCTAGGAGCATCTCTTAACGTTAAACTTCCTGCCTAGTTTCAAGGTAACGTTAGATTTAATTGTCCTGATTGTTAATTGATTTCGCAATGTTATTTATTCATAATAAAGACGCAGCGTTGATTACACAATGGGTTATTGGGATTCCTATAACAATGAGGATGTGATGTTGACGTTTGAGCTACGCTAACTATATTAAGTGTTTAAGATCTTTTTGTACTTTAGTTCTCACGCTTTTTGCATTAACGGACACGTTTGTACACGGTCATTGTAAATTAAATCGGCTTATATTAATGCTTCAAAGTGGAAATTAGCCAGAACACAAGAGATCACCCATCAGCTGTTCGCCGCATGCCGTTGTCTGGACGTGTTTATGAACTGTTTATGTTTTCAGGGCCAGTTGAAGCGACTGTTGGTGGAAACAGACGTCAACATTACCCTGTCCTGTGTGAGCCATGGAAGCCACTCAACTGATCAGTGACTCAATCTTGGAGTCAGATGAGGAAGAAACTAAAGAGGAGAATGAAAACAAGAAGAGACTGCCGTTGGCAAAACTGTGCATCTTAAAAAATGAACACATCCCTGAGACAGGTGCGTGGCTTACTACTGCTGTTATTACACCAATACTTTGTTGATTTAACTTGCATAAACAGGTCTTGTTTGTCTCTGCATTTCTTCTAATGAACGTTCTCTGTCATCCAGAGTTGCCCCTCTTTTTGGGAGATAATGTGGTGGGCCGCGACCCCAACACCTGCAACCTGCCCTTGTCAGCAGCCTCAATATCCAAGCAGCACGCCACCATCAGGCTCTCTGTCCACAAGAGAAGAGGTCGTCGCAATGACGTCGACATGGAGGCTTTGATTTGGGACCTAGGGAGCATGAATGGGACCCGCAAGGGCCGCTTCAAGCTGACTCCTAACGTACGCTATGCCCTCAGTGAAGGTGACAGTTTGGTGGTGGCAGACATCCCATGTCAATATGTCAGCTGCACGATAGACACAGTCTCATCTAAAGGGGACATGATGACTCCTGTGAGCAGGAATTCAGGGTTAAATGCCAGGATGCCAGATGCCGTGGGAGAAAAGGGAGGTGACACAAGCACAGGCAGCAAGAAATGTGTCAATGGGTCTATGGTGCCATTACCTGGTCAGGAGGACACAAGGAAGACTCCTGTCAGAACCAGTTGCCTTTCCTTTGAGCAAACTCCAACCCAGCCAGAGGGGTCCCTGGTTCCAGAATCTGACTCGGACTCAGACGAGGAAAAAGGGGAAAGAAGGCGCAAGGCTCCAGGTATATTAAATCATCCAAGTACTTCTAGAAATGAAGCCCTGTTTTTCGTATCGTGGTTTTACATCTTTATTTATTTTTTGCAGTGTCCGATTCTGACTCCCTTAAATCAGGTCCCACCTGTTCAACATTCCTGAGTCCAACAAACAAAATCGTCCCTGAAAGGTATATTAGTAACATCTTACATTAGGCTTTTTAAAATGTGTACATTCATCACATATTAACATGTAACACAGACATTACAAATCTCTGTAAGTATGCGCATCGAAACAGTTGATTCCTGTTTTTTCTATTTCTGAATTATAATGCTGGTCACATTTTCTTCCACTCTTTTACAGTGAGGATGAAAGTCCCATCACACCGTCCTCCTCCACAACAAATAGGCCTTCCAGACATGTCAGCTTCATTATGGAGGAGCCAGACGTAGATATGAGGCAACAGCAGCTAAAGAACGAGAAGACACTTAAAATTGTGGCCGACGGTGACGAGGAGGAAGAAAGAGCCGCGCTGGAAGGGAGACACTTTGAAGAAAGTGAACAGCATGTGCCAGGGGAACAGGAAAGCAATGTCAGTCTCACCGGAGAAGATAAAATGCCCGTATTTTCCCCAGCAGTCTTAACAGATGCGATCCCTGTATTTGACATGGGCAGTGACAGTGACACTGATGTGGAGGGAGAGGAGGCGTGTGTGGCATCTGCTGGCCCGGTGACCTTGACTACAAACCAACAAGCTGATCAGCCACCAAACACAGCCCAGTTTCACATGGACAGTGATTCAGATTTCGATGAGGATGAGGATGCCTTACACGGAGTTCCCACATCTGCGCCTTCCTCTGCTGACCCCGCTAAACCTCCTCATGTTATTTCAGTTATTCCATCAGAAGGCATCACTATGGACAGCGATACTGATGTGGACGATGACTCCGTGTCAGACGCTGCTATTAAAGCAAAACCAACGTCACTTCAAAGCACACCCGCGGCAGACGATTTTCACCTCGACAGTGACACAGATATTGATGAGGAAGAAGAAGGAAAGCAATGTGGAACAAATAATTCATGCTTTGAAGTAGATGAAACTCCTACGAGATTAGATATCAAGCCAACCGGGCCTGAATCCGTGGCTGCTGCGCCTCACAGCCTGAATCTAGACAGCGACACCGATGATGAAGCCGTTCCGGCCGCTGCCGTCAGTGACCTCTCGGCGGTGTCTGCCGTTGCCGGGTCTGTCGCCACTGCGGCTGCAGGAGCTGGTTTGGAGGTTCTGTCGGACAGTGACACAGAGGAGGAAGACGATTCTCCGCCGCTCGTCCCTGTGGTTGTCTCGACCCCGTCTGTCGATCCTGGAACCAGGTCAGAAGCTCTTCAGTCAGATTCTGACGCAGACACAGATGTTGATGAATCCAGCGTGCCCCCTGCTGGGGGCGCAGTCAAGCCAGTGGACAGTGACACGGACGTGGAAGATAAGGAGGTGGAGTTTGGCGAGGCAGGTAAGAACCAGATTCCTAGCCTGCGCAGAGAAAATACACCCGGGCTGCTGGTTCCCCTTCAGCAGAACTGCTCTACGCCGGTTCATGTGTCAGGTAATCAGCCAATCCATCTTCAAATGTGAACTTAATGGAATGCATCTAGACTGCAGCTACAGGTGGTGTTCAGTATTGTTTCATTTGCCGCTAATTTTTTCAATTTATTGTAAAAAAAAAAATGATAAAATAGTCGAAGAACTCCCATATTATTCATCCACAGCCAAAGGAAACGTATTCTCTCGGCTTGTTTTGGTCAGCCAACAGCCCAAACCCCAGAATATATTCAGTTTCCAATGAAAAGGATAAAACTTCACATTAAAGAAGCTGGAACTGGGAAATGTTTTACTTAAAAAATGACTAAAACATTTAAGCGATCATCAAAATGTTTTTTTTAAATTTTTTCTCTTGATTGACTTATTGTTGCAGCTCTAGAATATATTACATATTCGTTTATTTGTATATATTTTTGTTTCAGGTTGTTAGTATTGGTATTTAGACACAAAATAGCACAAAATGGTATCAATAGTACAAACAATGACAAATAAAATAAATTTACATCTACACAATTAAAGACTCCCAATCATCAGTAAAGATTTGACACAAAGCCTTTTTATACATGTTATTGACAGCACAAGCATTTTGCAGTGGCTCTTTATATAATAACTTCCTAGGTATGAAAACAAAACATTAATACAACTTAAACACTGTTGATGAACGAAAATAATGACAATATAAAACAAGAAAAATACATGTTTTTGGCACACAATAGAAAGCGGTTAGAATGTCTGGTTAAATAATCACAATCATCAAGAAAAACTAAGATTTATTTATATTTTTTAAGTGATCCATTTATAGTGGACCTCCTTTTCTCAATTTTAAGATATAATATACTGTATTTATTTGGCATTTTGATATGAAATATAAGCCGGTTAAAAGCCTTTTTAATATTTAATTTGGTTATTTTCACTTTGGGATGGTTCCAGAAGGAGGACTGGAAGAGATGGAGACTCAGGCGTTCCTGATTCCCTCATCATGTCCACTTGGACGTGAGTAAATGACTCCTTACACATAACTTTGTGTCTGTTTATAAACAGATGGGTATACAAGAGGTAAAGCATTCATTTAACCGTACTCACACTTCTTCATTGTGTCCTCTCTGTCTCCCAGATGCCATACCTATAGAATTGTCTCCCTGCACCGACAGCCTGGAGGATGACCTGTGTGCTGTGGCTGAGACCCAGTCCTTCATTCTTCAGACCAGAGACTGCCAGGGCAACCCTCCAGAGGACCACAACGAGGACCCCACCCAGTCCTCTGATGATGAAAAAGACAAACGTTGTATTCAAGGAGGCTCTTTCCAGCTGGGATTGTCCGACAGCAGCCACCTGGAGGCTCAGGCCCGAGCTCTGGCCAATGAGGGCACCCAAGATTTTGTCTCTGTGGTGGAGGGAACACATCTGGAAGATACCCAAGCATATGCAGACATAACTTCCTTGGAGGATGATTCAAATCTGCAGGCCTACGGAGAGGATGAGGAACCTGCAAGATGTCCAGCAATGTCTGAAAAAGAAGATTTAGCCCTGGAAGCAACACAGGCTTATATCTCAGAGCCCAACAGTAGTTCAGAGGATGAAACTTATGAAGATGAGGAAAAAAACACTGCTACTGCTGAGACTCAGCCATTCTACCTTCCCACCTCATCTACTTTTGCCATGGCTGAAACCCAACCAATGTTTGTCTTAGAGGAGGAGGACGAGGAGAGTTCTGATGAAGAAAATCCTATTTCCTCTGTACGACAAGTGAAGTCCAGCCCACAGCATGTAACAGAAGAGGGAGAAGAACACATGGAGGCAACTCCACCTCAGGAGAGGCACCTCCATGGTGATCTTTCTGTGGCTGAAACTCAGCCCATGCATGTAAGTGAAATTGAGGAAAGTGATGATGAGGAATTGATTCCACGAAAAAGAAGAGCACAGCCACAGCAGCTGGAAGAGGAGCAGACACAATCGCTCACAAGTGAGTTTTCACTTACTGAAACGCAGCCGATGCACATTGCGGTTGCTGAAACGCAGCCAGTGGCTACAAGTGGGAATCAGGAAAGCGATGTTGAGGATTCAATTCCAGGTCCACGGAAAAGAAAAGCCAAGCAACTGTGGCTCGAAGACGAGCAGACACAACCAGTCACACACTCTGAGCTCACCACTGTCGAAACGCAGCCCATGATCGCAGGTGAAGAGGGAGAAAGTGATGAAGAGGACTTGATTCCAGGTCCTAGAAAAAGGAGAGCAAAACCATTGCCACTTGAAGAGGAGACACAGTCTTTCACAATGTCTGAGGTCTCTGCTGATGAAAGCCAGCCCCTGGTGGCAGGTGGAAGAAGAAAAAGAAGAGCGAAGCCAATTGAACAAGAGGACACACAGCCACTCACACACTCTGAGGCTTCCACTGAAGAAACTAAAACTGTCCGACAATCTCAGCGTGGAAGAGGGATACAACCTGAAACTGGAACCAGTGGCACGAGTATTGGGGGTAGAAGAAGGACACGGGCAAGATTAAGAGAAGAGGAGGAGCAGGCAGAGTGTTCTGACTCTCCCAAGAGACCGGCAAGAGGGGAAATTAAGGCTTTGCCAACTACTAGAGGAAGGAGGGGAACTTCAAGGCCTGCGGAGGAGGAGGAGGAGGTAGAGCAGGCTACACCTGCTAGAGGGAACAAATGTACGAGGCATCAGAAAGATAGCGAGGAAGAGGAGGAAACGCTTGAAACGGAAAGAAACAACTCTGAAACTAACTTGATAGAGGAACAAGAAAAAAGGAGGGAAGAACGAGACAAATTAGAAAGGGAAAGAAAAGATAAAGAAGAGCAAGAAAGAGTGCAGGCTGCGGAAGAACAATTGGAGAGGGAAATAAAGGAGAAGGAAGAACAGAGATTAGAGCAAGAAAAGGCAGAAAGAGAAGAGAAGGAGAGACCGGAAAAGGGAAGGAAGAAGGAAGAAAAAGAGAAATTAGAGAGGGAAAAGGCTGAAAGAGAAGAGAAGGGGAGAATGGAAAAAAATAGGAAGAAGGAAGAAAAAGAGAGATTAGAGAAGGAACGGGTAGAAAGAGAAGAGAAGCAGAGAATGGAAAAGGAAAGGAAGAAGGAAGAAAAAATGAGATTAGATCGTGAAAAGGCAGAAAGAGAAGAGAAGGAGAGAATGGAAAAAGAAAGGAAGAAGGAAGAAAAAGAGAGATTAGAGCGTGAAAGGGCAGAAACGGAAGAAAAAGAGAGAATGGAAAAGGAAAAGAAGAAGAAAGAAAAACTGAGATTAGAGAGGGAAAGAGAAGAGATGGAAAGAATGGAAAAAGAAAGGAAAAAGGAAGAAAAACTGAGATTAAAGGAGGAGGAAAAGGAGAGATTGAAGACGGTAAAGAGGGAACGAGAAGAAGGACTTGAGAGGGAGAGGAAGGAACAAGAAAAAGAGGCCAAAGAAAAAAAGAAAAAAGCAAACGCCCCCAAAACAAAAGGGGGGAGAGCGGCCCCGTGTGCAACAGAGCTACGCCATCAGAGCTCCACCCAGATGGCCCTTGATGATGTCCCAGCAAGGAGAACCCGGTCTCGCTCCAACTCTTCCAACTCCGTCAGCTCGGAGCGGTCTGCTTCCAGCGTGACCACCCAGGAGAGCAGGGGGCGGGGCCGAGGAGCCAAGAGGGCCGGTGCCCCGCCCCCGGCAGCCATCGCCAGAAGAAGCAACAGACGGAGGACTGTAGCTGCAGAGCCAACCCAGCAGGACAGTTATGAGACTCCACCTCGGGGAGGGCGCTCCAGGTCCAACTCCACCAGCTCTGAGATTTCCAGCTACAGCTTGGGCTCTCAAAGCAGAGGAAGAGGAGGCCGGCAGCGAGGAAGAGGAAGGAAGGCAGAATCAGACTCCATCCCTCCTATCAATAGTCAGAGTGGCCAGAATGTGGCTCCCACACCTGCGACCAGAGGCAGGAGAGCAGAGGAATCTTCTAACGAGGTTCCCCCTGACCACGAGGAAGACGAGGGTCAGCAGGCTCGTACCACTAGAGGGCGACAGCGAGCTCATGCAGATGTCTCTAAACCCTCTGCTGGGGATAAGACGTCCCCTTCAAGCGCCCGTGAAGATTCACCTCTGCCTAAAAGGAATGTCAGGGGCCGAGGCCAAAGGGTGGTAAAGACTGAGACTGTGGAGACACCAGTAGCTCCTGCAGTCAGTGGCGGGGAGCGGGCGAAAGGGAAAAGAAACGGAAGAAAAAGAGAGTTGGAGGCGAATCCGGATGAGGATGATGCCATCTGTAGCTCCAAAATACCCAAAGGGAAGGCGAGAGCCCAAACGACCGAGGCAGCAGAAGGGGAAACGAGAGATGAGAGTCAGGTCCAAGTTAAGAGAAAAGGTCGGGCATCCGGCGCTCGGGCCAAGAAGGATGCTAAAGATTCCTCCGCTGAATCGGAGAGTGAGAACATGGAGGAGGGGAGAGTTGAGAGGAGAGTCAGAGGTCGGCCATCAGTGGTCCAGATACTGAAGAGAGAGAAGCGGGAGGAAAGCGGAGCGTCTTTTGACCAGGAGGAATCAGAGGTGACTTCATTACTTACGTTTTAAACATACATTGAACCAAGTTGTTGTTTGAGTGAGACGTGAAGACAGTCGGGCTGAAGAATAAATCAGACCAAGTGGAATGTGGAAAGCTGAGTATATATATATATATATATATATAATGAGTGTCCAGGAACGCCTGTCCTTGAGAGCGGAGGCCTTCATCTTGGCTAAAAGGCCCTGCTGCGTGTTTCTCTGCGAGTCAGCCTCTCCAGCCTTCATAATGTACTGCAATCAACATCCGAGGCCGCCCGCGTCTCTCAACTCTCTCGGCAATAAGAGCATCCTGACCGGTCCGCCGCGCAATAAATACACTCATGAATTAAGTGGTTTCGTAGTCTCGCGTTCACAACCCACTCTTACGTTGTTTGAGCTTTGCTTTCTTTCATGCACATATTTCTAGGAGAGATATTGCTCATCATTCTCCTTTTATTTTCCATGCTTGTGTTTGTCCTCGTCTCCCCTCCCCCATCTCTCTCTTCCATCATACGGCCCCAGACTCCGACCAGCATGGCATCCCGGAAGCGACGGGCTCTTGTGGACGCCTCACCTGTGGCCAAGACCTGCCGCTCCTCCTCTGCTTCCCCGGCAGCCGGCGGCCAATCACGAGCTGCCAGACAGGCCTACAAGGTTTATACGTCTTGGTGCACATGTGGTCATGTTTGTCAGATCGTCAAAATCATGCAGAAAAGGCCAATTTTACCGTAAATGACATCATATTATGCAATGCTGATATTGTTTTACATGACCTTCATTCAGAGTATGTTGATCTTTGCATTCAGTGTGTGTGTGTGTGGTGGGATTGTTTGAACACAACAAGAACAGACCGGACAGGGTTGTTAAACTGGGTGGCAAGATAACAGCATCCATTTAGCTCACAGCTGATCCCCTCCACCCGATGTTCTCTTTAGGATGTAGGAATGTGGACTAAGAGGCATCACTTGCAACTGCTTAAAGAGTTGTTAATTTCCCAAATGATGCTTTTTTTCATGAAATTGTTAATACATCATGATGATGTTATATCACATGATATATGTTTTTTACATTTTCTTGATATTCTTTCATATGTTTTCTTCAAAGCAGTTTCTCCTAGGGGAATACAATCTTCATACATTTTCAATTCAGTTTATTTTATAAATTACATATTTGCCTCAGAGGGCTTAACAATCTGTACGCATATGACATCAGTGTCCCAGGACCTCACATCGGATAGAAAGAAAATGTCCAGACCTCCATGAGGAGGAGGTAGAGAGGAGGGGTGAAGTAGCCCTGCATTTAGCTCTCTAGTGGAGCAACGTGGTACTACAGGCTCCTTAAGATATGATGGAGCATCACCAATCAAGGCTTTGTAGGTGAGGAGAAGAATTTTCTAGAAGTAACAAACGTGTGAACTCGTTTTTTTCTACATCTTTTTGAAACAAGATGTGTCTGATTTTTTAAAAGTTATGTAGATGAAAAAAACTGCAGTCCTTGAGATTTGCTTGACGTGGGAGGTAAAGGACAAGTCCTGATCAAAGATAACGACGAGATCCTTTCCAGTGCTGTTGGATGCCAGCGCAATCTACAGAAACTCACCAGATAATTGATCCCTGAGGTTTTCAGTACATATACTTTTTGTTTTAGGATTTATAGCGATTCAGTCAAACTTAACAGAATTTATGTTAGTTTTGATTTGTTTGTGCAAATAAATTGTTACTTTTTAGCTTACGTTTCCTCTAAGCACACTGGGAGTGATGATTTAATGTGAACCAAAATGCGTCGCGCTTTGCTTACAGGAACCACAGTGAGATTTGCTTCAATGCCTCGTTTCTTCAACTTTTAACCTCACAGGATGACCGATTACCAGAAATCTGTTCAGTGGGATTCGGGCTGGTTAACGTGGCTGTCGCCCTCTGAACTGACACTCCGTCCCTCTTCAGGTGCTGTTCACAGGTGTGGTGGATGAAGAAGGGCAGAGAGTGTTGGAGAGTTTGGGAGGCGGCATGGCTCAAGGAGTGGCCGACATGAACTACCTGGTGACGGATAAGGTGCGCCGGACGGTCAAGTTCCTGTGTGCGGTGGCGAAAGGAGTCCCCATTGTCAACACTCTCTGGCTGGATGAGGTCAGTTGCTATATTAGCTGTTTGAAACTAGTCTGGGGCAGTTCTCTCTCTGATAAATGAATGTGGAAGTATAGTCAGAAATACTCCACTCACAAAGCCTGATCTTGTTGTCTTTCTCCCCTCCCCCCGTGCTTCAGAGTGGTAAGGCTGGGAGCTTCCTGTCTCCTAATGCTTTTGTTGTGAAGGACCCCGAGCAGGAAAAGAAGTTCAGTTTCTGCCTGCAGGAGTCTCTGAGGATTGCCGGCAGTCAGCGTCTCCTGCAGGTACGCTTCACGCATTCCTGTGCTCGTATTCCTTCTCTGAGCGAGAGGTTGACGGCACACAATCGGAGAACAATAATGACACAGTGAGGTAGAGTGAGTTGTGTAATCCAGACACGAGTCAGAACCATCTTCAACATACACAGTACAATTGGCAGAGTCAATTAATAACACTTAAAAGTACATTTTAAGTACATTTAACCAGTGAACACATAGTCCCTTATCTGTAGAGCAGGGCTATTCAACTTCAGTAGCAAGTGTAATAAAGAAAATCAGGGGGGGGGTGAGGGCCACACAGAATATTGATGAGTTGTTGGGGGGGGGGAGTGAGAGAGCGCGAGAGCGAAGAAGTTGTTGGGGAGAGGTGGGTGAGAGAGTCGGGCCTGGTTAAGTTCAACGGGGGCCATGCGCGCGCGAGGCCAGGGAAGTGAAGACTTAGAGTGTTAAAGTAACACTGAACATACTGTTAACATTTCAGAGTTAACGAATCTCTGGTAAGAGTTATTATTTTACTCTGCACTACACTGAGAAGTGTACATGTTGATATAAATATCACTCTGTTCAGTGTTACTTTACATTTAGCTGACACTTTTATCCAAAGCAACTTACAACTATGTTACATTCATACTCCGTAGAACAGCAACAGGGAATAATTCAGGGTTAAGTGTCTTGCTCAAGGACACATCGACTAGGGTGGCGATTGAACCGCCAACCCCCTGATTGAAAGACGGACCTGCTACCCACTGACCTCTGACCCACAGTGGCTCTTTAACAATCTGTAGATAGTAAATATGTTTACTGGCTTAGTGTTAATGTACTCTTTAATTCTACTGTGTAGCTTTTGACTCACGTTAGTCTTCTGCAATTCGATATTTCAGGACACAAACACATCTCGAGTGTAAGTTGAACACAGAATAGAGTTTTTTTCAAAATGTTTGCTTCTGCTGGAATATCAACATTTGATATAAAAAACTGATTTAGAGAAATTCTTTCTAGAATTAAAACGCACGTGATGAAACTGAATTTGAAAGGAGAAGGAGGGGCCGGAGCTTTCCAGAGTAACAGTGAACGTTCTAGCTCTAGTTGTAATGACTCTGACACTCCATTCACTTTAACACTGAATACTTTACACACATGTTTGACTCTGAATATTTACACCAACACTGGGGGCTATTTACTCTTGCTAGTGTTGTAATAACTCTGAAAGAGTCAATATACTTTGACACTGAATTTTTAACACTGGGGAATTTAGTGTGTACAAAAGATCTAAACCCCTTGATATTTCGCCACAATCGGCTCGATTGTTAACCATAACACGAGGACTCATGGTCAGTGAAGATTGTTCACCATTACACTTTGGCTTGTGGTCAGTAAGTTTACACTCATGGTTAAAGCACCAATTATGTTTTATGGGCACTTTGCGGATGGATGCAGGCAGTAATGTTTCCATTTCTCTTCCACTTTCTACCCTGCGCTGTTCAGATCAGTATCAGAGATACTTCAATAGCACTTACCATGCTGATACTAGCTCAAATTAGAGCAGGTATTTACATGAAATACCACATTTCATTCCTAAGGGCCTTACTGCGTATTGATTTGAGGAGGCTTGCAGAGACGCATGTCGTGTACCACATCGCTCGTCTGCTTTTCTCTTTCTCTTAGGGCTATGAGATCCATGTCACCAAGTCAGTGAAGCCAGAGCCGGTTCACATGAAAGACATAATCTCCTGCAGTGGAGCGACCTTCCTTTCGAAGATGCCCTCTTCTCACAAGGTACCAGTCAGACTTTCTCCACCAGACCTCGAATACAGTAAATTATCATTATTTTGTATGATAGTCTGTCTATACAGTGGGTGCGGAAAGTATTCAGACCCCTTTGAATTGTTCACTCTTTGTTTCATTGCAGCCATTTGCTCAAATCAAAAAAAGTTCATTTTATTCATTTATTTCAGTTTTTCTTTTTTAATAAATTTGCAAAAACGTCTACATTTCTGTTTCTTTCTGTCAAGATGGGGTGCTGAGTGTACATTTAATGAGAAATAAAATGAACTTTTTTTATTGCAGCAAATGGCTGCAATGAAACAAAGAGTGAACATTTTAAAGTGGTCTGAATACTTTCCGTATCCACTGTATATCTTATTATCCGACATATCTGTGATCATTCACTGCTCCCCTCTCCTCTCAGCCTCAGACTGTGGTGATTTCCTGTGAGGAGGACTGGCCGCTCTGTGGCCCGGCCCTCTCTAAATCTCTCCCAGTGGTCACAGCGGAATTCATTCTCACAGGGATCCTTCGGCAGAAAGTCGACCTCCAGACCCACAAACTGTCCGCCCCTGCAAAGCCGCTACAGCTCGCAGGAGGAAGGGGACGAGGCAAGAAGACGTAGCACCGCTAGGGTACACTGTATAATATAATAAAAACAACAGTAAGTTGTCATGTAAATCTAAATATTTGCACGGAGGAAGTCTGCCACAGTGCAGCTTTTCCATGACACATAGATTCCATTTAAAATCAGAGTGTAGTCGATCCAGTCGTGGGCCAGCTGTTTGTCTTTATGAAAGACTTGAAGAATGTATTGCAACATATTGTGGATTTTGAGTGGGTGTAATTTAAGAGGTTCAGCTGTTGCGCAGCATACCGGTCTGTAAGACAGCGATGGAAGAAACATAACTTGCCACGTCCGTCTTGGTAAATTATTCTTACAAGTGTCCTTTTTGCCTTGCACGTGATTTTAAAGTTGTAAAATCTTAAAGCGGTGTTGATGCTCTGCAGGGTGGGACATAATTACCCATCGACCGTTTCAAGTCTCTTTGTACGGTAACAAGCGGAGCAGGAATTAACGCTGCCACGGTGAATAGCGGCTGCTCTCTCTGCGTGCCGAGTGCTTTGGCTCAATCCGCCAGTTTGGCAGGTAACCAGCGATGAAGTGGGAGTTGTGTAATCATGTTTGGGTGGTGGAGTAGTAGAAGCGGGGGGGGGGGGGCGGGTTTTAAATGCATCAGCTACGGTGGCCAGTGGATGAAATAATAAGCTTGTTTCTCCGTCCTGATAAGCGCAGAGTGTCTTTTTATATCGAGGTAATCATGAACCTATTGTGTCTTTTTCTCTTACTCATTAACGACCATCACCTACTCCATTCCCACTTCATCCATCCAGGGGTGAGACGTGATATTCAGGAGCCTGAATGCTTCCTCAGCGATATCTCATGGCCATACGTGGATCTGCGATGTGTTTATGTGTCCATGCGATGTTCAAAATGACCAGTACACAGAACTCGCTCCTGACATATCTCTGTACCATTTGGTGTTTTAAAAGTGGATCCACTAGCTTGTAATTCAACTTGATTTTTAGAACTACCAAATAGCTAATATCTGTAAAAAAAAAAAGAGTTATTGCCTATGAAAACATTAAATGCTGTTGATATTATGTGTAACTATATGTGTATTTATTTTTGAAACTATTTTTATCTGCATATTTTGGTATTTTATAATGCAGCCATGTTACGATTATCTGTGTGGTTTAGGCTTTGATGTGGACATGTGAAGTAACTTAAGGATGTGTATTCATTGTAAAAACATACACCGAAATGAAGTTGGTGACTCATCAGTCAGAACAGCAGTAAAAGGTAAAAACATGTATCCACACATTAAAACAGGACATTGTATGGCAAACTATCATTTCTATCAAATGGTGAACTTTCAAGCTCAGAATTGACTTTGCAGCTTTCGGGACTTCATAGTTCCACAGACTGCAGCCGGAGAGCTCATCAACCAAGAAGAGGATCTCACTTCATCCATAGAATGTAAAACATATGCCAGATAATCTCTTCTGTAGCTTGAGGATCACTGATGATCAGGTGTTGAAGAGTTCCTGATGTTTGGGTTGCACTGAACAGATGAGCATCTTCCAACGTACCTGACTTGTATTTTAAGACTGATCGGTGAAAAGATGTTACGATTTTAGGTTGAAATGTGCAGATTTTAGTTATTTTATTTCTGGTATCTTATTGGCTGAATTCCATGATATTCATTTTTTTCAAGTCATTATTTAATGCTCTTGTTTTTGTGGAAAATGAAATGTGATGTGATGGGAAGCAATGCATTAGAGCATCCATGTAGTTTAATCCGAACGCATTATCACCCTCTTTGGCCATCATGTCATGGCTTTAATTTGTTTATTGGCGCATAACTTTGTGCTGAATCAGCATCTTCCTCTGGAGCTCGCCTGTGGTACATCTCGTGGAATAAACCCCCTCCTCGCTGTCGGATCACCATATAGGTGTCTTTCAGGGGGCGAAGGTTGGCCGGTGTTTGCCGACACTTGTCGAGTGGCTCCGAGAGAGAGAGAGCAGAGCCCGATTTATTCTCAACACCTTCCGAATGTTGAGCCCGAGTCGTGAAGTGCAGATCTTCAGGGGGGCGAGGTTGGAAGAGAAGGAGACGACGAAGGGAGGACACGGGCCACGTCCAGATTTATTCCTCTGAAATCATCCCGACGTCTCCGCGGACCGCACCGCTGCTGCGACCGGCCCGTTGACGGTAGGTGAGCTGCACTGCGCCGCTTTTCCTCCCGGATCATGCATGTGCGGCTGGATGCGTGTCCTGAATCTGACGGGTGCGCGACGGGTTAAATTCTGCAGGTTTTTGGTTGATGCGCTTAATCGACTATCCTGGCTCGGAGGGGACTGGACAGACCTACATCTGTGAGGTTTGTCCCCAACTAGACATTATTGTCAATGAGGAAAGGTTTATAAATGCGTATATATATTTATACATCGGACTATATAGACGTGTGTTAATCCCGGCACCGTGTACCGGGGCGGTCCCGGGATGGAGCCGGCTTCGCCATTATTGTATATTTTGGGTTAATTTCATTACATTAGTCAGTCTTCCTATATGAGAGTAAATATAACGCATGTTTTTTTTGTATGATGCAGAATGATGTCAGATGTGTCTTATTAGACTACCGTTTTTTTTACCGGCTTACATTAAGAAAACCAGGTTAGTCTATGTTCAATCTATGCTGGTCATTAGTCTGAAACATGGAAGAAGAAGAAAACTTATCACGACCTGCATTATTTCTATTATAGAAAAAAAAAGCTTAATTATTTTTAATTCATATATCTTATCTCCTGAGGCTGCCGTCTCTTCATTTAAGGAGGTCATGTCAGTAGTCGATATTTCCAGTACAGTTAACACTTAAAAGCTTAAAAGCATCCATTATCTGAGAGGATGCGCCAGCCTGATGCTGCGCTGCCTCCGCCTGCAGTGATGCTGCTCAGAAAGTGACCAGCTGCACGGAGGCCGAAGCCCATGAGTGCAATGGCTCGATGATAATCTCATCTTTTACCAACAGCACATTCTCCTTCTCCTGTGCTCTTGTTTTTTGCATCTTTGTCAATGCTGTACACAGCTCCCCCTCTCCTCCCTCACGTCCACAGAGGTCAATGAATCTGACAGGTGCAGCCAATATGGTGGAAACCCTGTCTTCTCCTCTAGTTCACTGCAGCCATGCAGCTTTGGAGGGAAATATGTGCCAGCCGCTACAGGCTCTCTCCCATACACTTCAGAAATGTCATTTTCTTTTATTTTGTCTCGACAACATATTCTGCTGGTTTGAGCCATGCATCATTTCTAAAATGTGATGTGTGCTCTTGTGATGCAGACGGTACCAGTTTGGGCATTTGGGATAATCAGAGTGGAAGAAAATAGAATGTTGAAGTCATCTCATGTTAGCAAAGGGAAACTGCATCTTTGAACTTTTTAAAACTTCCTGCCATTTTCCACATTTGTCTCTCGGTGCAGCGATCCCCCCCCCCCTTTTTTGATGCCTCATAATTTATAAATGTCGAGTGCTGTTAGAATCCCTTCTCGCATGCCGCCTCATCATCACGTAGAGCCATTTCTCCTCATCACTTATGCAAAGAAAAGGAGTAAAGTGCAAAGGAAAGCGAAATGATGAAGGGTAAAGACACAGAGGTGGCTTTGTAGGGACCCCACATCTGCAGTCATTGAAGGCATTTCCGCCTCTTTAAACCACACGTACAAAGACCAGTCTGTCCTTCCAGTAAGTAGGGAGGCTGGAGTTCGAAGGAACACAGGCACTGGCTTTGATTTCAGAGTTGGATGCACTGGCTTGGGTTATATAATATAAGGAGGAGGAAAAAATTTACGAGACATGATCAAATAGAGAGCGATCAGAAAAGAGTAAATGAGAGAGGTGTCACGAGATCAGCAGCGTAGGGTTTGGGTTGCGAAGATCCATACTGAGAAGATAAAGTGTGGTGGACAGAAAGCGAGAGATGATGCAGAGCTGTACATCAGAGGTGCATAAAGTTATGAGAGGCAACAGAAGAGGACAGGGAGGCTTGGACAAGGTCGTAACGGTGGCAGAAAGTAATACTTTGAGACGTGAGAATGGTGACTGATGTGAGGAAATGGAAGAAGAGAGGGAAGAATGTTGAGAGTCAAGTGAGGTAAAATTAAGACTTGAGGCTAAGTGAAGGGAGGGAAAGCCATGGAGCGATAGCAGATGGCATACTCGTCTGTGTCCATGGGAGACAGCCCAGAGGGCAGTGTGTGAATAAGCCAGTTATAATATAGCTTATTGCATATGTTTTCGTGTGCTTGCATGTTGGAGCTCATTGAGGCCTCAGCTCTGGCCTCAAATACACACATTCACACACAAATGAAGGAGAGAGGCTTTTAGTTTTTATTTGCCTCACAGATCTTGTGAAGAAACACCAGATTGGCTGCTGTGACAAACAGATGGACACGGTTCACTTCTCCCCTTCTTTCGAGCCAACTTACATCTCAGAATGCTGCATTAATTAAACGTGGATGGCTACAGGGGTCAACAGTCCGTTTTACAGTTGGAAGTTATGGCCTCACATGCATGTTGAAATACAGAGAAGAAAGCAAATCCATTCCTGGAACAAGGATGGGGACTGCAGTAATACAATTGCAGTGTTCAACACACAGGGACTGGTGCAAAGGACAACACATGTTTGTTTGCCAAGAGACATTGTTCTGTGTGACGCAGCTTTGTTGCATATTTGGTTTCAAATACAATAAAATCGTTGGGCGTTTGGCCCTTGAGTGTGCTGAGTCTGCTGTGCAGATGATGCAGACAGTGCAAAGGGCTGTGAAGCCTTCTGTGAATCAGCAACTTTCAACTTTTGTCAGATTGGATGCAAACTTTTTAAATATTAAACAATAAGAGAACATGTCCTCTCTGCTGCTGCTCTTTAAGAAATATGTTCAGATGTCGTTTGCTCAAAGACAGACAGACAGCAGTCAAACAGAGGCTGATACACAGCGTGAAGATGGCTGAATGCTTCGTCATATCCAGCAGGAATGGGGTGTCTCCTGGTGTCTCCTGGTGTCTCCTGTGTTACAATGAGACGCTTTAATCTGTCCTGCATGTTTATTATCTGCTGTAAGGTGTGACTGTGAGCACTGCAGGTGTTCCCTCCAAGTTCCCTCCTGGGCGTAGCGAATGAAAACCGCAGCAAAATCTCTTCTGCACAAACTCTCTTGATGTGTTGCCTCATCATCGTAACCCCCCTCCCCGGTGTTGCAATTAAGCCGTCCTAATGTGCTGTAGGAAGTGTGTTGTCGCCGCGGCGCTTCTCGTTCTGGACATTTGCTGTTGGGAACTCGGCCAGCGCAGCAGTCGTCACTCAAAACCCGTGATTCTAATTATCTCAAGATTCATGAATTATTCTGTGTTTAAAATCAGGCACATAATCAATAGACAAGTCTTGCCAGTGAGCCACTGCCAGGTGGCCCTGGTAAACATGCACATCCACTTAAATGGCCCCTTTAGGACATAAATGCCTGTTGTTATGGCTTTTTAACAACACTAACTTTGACCCATAAACCTTCTCATGTTCAGGGTATAAATTGAGTGCAGGTGTCATGTTATCTTGACACTGTCCTTTGATTTCTAAACCAAAGTTGTATCATGGGGCTGTTTCTTTATCCTCTGAAGTCCAATAATAACCTCCAGACAATGCTCTGAATTGTATTTACAGGGACGACAAGATTATCTTCGGGGAGTTTTATTTTAGATCTTTAGTGCGATTCGATAGCCTAATGCATTTCTTAATCCAATCCACTTTAAATAACTTATAGAGGAAGAGACGACAGAAAGACGTCTGCAATGTATGAATAATGAAGCATATGCATTTCATTATCATAAGGCTGTATACGTTCCCATAGTAAGGACAGTTTTGAGGCGTATCGATAACCTTGGCTGCATGCTGACTGTGAGCACTGCAGGTATTTCCTCCTGCTCCCCTCCCGGTATATGAAAACCACGGGAGAGTTTATTTTGCCTCAACCCCTTGATGTGTTTCCTGTGGTGTCCGAGTGCAGAAGAGAGACGTTCACATCATCAATATCCAACTCAGCGCTGCGATCGATCAGGATTCTGCAGAAAGCTGCTGGTTGAAATGATGCTGTTCCCTCTTTCTGCTCTGGATGTCTCCGGAAGACATTTTAAAGCAACAGTGCTGCAGAATAGATTTTTTCGAGTCTCTGTAGCAAAGAGATTTATACTGTGAGGAATATGTTATACCTTAGATTAATATACTGCCAGTGACACCACTGAACGAGGAAGCACGTAAGAATAATGTGTCAATGTATTCTTTATTGGCTGCAGTGGCTTTATTATTCATTATTTTACAGTTTTTCTCTTGATAGTAAAGCGAGGAGACATTTTTGGTGTTGTTTTACCTGTGTCGAGATGGTGTGTGTGAGTGTTTGTGCTAATATGACAGCAGGAAATCTGTGTCACCGATGAACAGATTACCAATAGAGACACAGATCGAAAGAACAATGATACAATTTGAGGGTGATCTGCATGATTTGAGCCAGAAGGCTGTGATTGTATTTTCAGCCAATATTCAAATGTGACAATAATCTAAATCTGGTATGAAGACAAACTGACACTTCCAATCAAAAGCAACACTCTCAATGCTCTGCATGAGTGTGACGTTCACTGTTTGGGCCTCAGTGGACGCTTCACCACTCTGTTAACCCACACGTCCTCCTTGTCTCTTTCTAGGCTCACAACAATCAGTCAGGATGGCGACAGTCAGTGTGATCGCGTTCAGCCTGCTGCTCTCCACAGGTGAGTTCAGAAACACGCGTGAGGCTGCTGCCTCTCGCAGAGATCTGGAAATATGGAAATGTTGTCTTTTCCCACCAATGTCTGATCATAACACTTCATGAATTGCTCAGGAAGCACTGCTTTATCACACAGTTTACTTTCAGTTTAAATGTGCTGGATAATTTCAATTTCAATTCAGTTTATTTTGTATAGCCCACAATCACAAATTACAAATTTGCCTCAGAGGGCTTTACAATCTGTACACATACGACATCCCTGACCTTTGACCTCACATCGGATCAGGAACAACTCCCAAGAAATAGAAAAAAAACGAGGAAAAAAATGAAATAAAAAATAGACACTAGTAATCCAGAAGAGCACGTGAGAAAAGGTGTATAAAACAAAAGTACTACTTGATTTTAATAGAGAGATAAAAGACACTGATGATAAAAAAAGTCATATCTGTTTTTACTTTTCTCTCATCCTCTCTTCCAGCTCTTTCTGCGCCTGTGACCGGTAAGACGTACATTTCTTTCTAAGTGTGTCACTCATCTATTATAAATGATGAACTTTCCCTGCCCTCCGATGTGTTCAACTCCTCCTCCTTGTCCATCATATATGTCATCCAGCTAAAGAGGAATCCTTCACCTTGTTCTACGGGGAGGATTTCCACATCATGCTGCCCTCACTCGCGTTGGAGGTCATGTTCTGGAACAGGTCGACTCCGCGGCTGGGCGACGTGTTCCTGATGCGCGGCGGCATCGTGGTCAACAGTCGGGCCAAACTCAACCGCCACCTCAGCCACCTCATTATAGACGCCGTGGGCGAGGGAGACGAGGGCGTGTACACCGTGAAGAATCCAGAGAAGCCAGACGACGTCAGACGCCTCACGCTTATTGTCCGAGGTACGGGATCAAAGGAGTGCGTGTTACACGAGGAATGGTGATGAACATGTTTCACTCTCACAGCAGAACTGGACTTCAACTCAAAACTCTTATTAACATCTTCTAATTATTTCGATACCTTTTGGACGACCTAATCTGGGAAACTAAATGTCACCAGTGGGGGTTCTTATACATTAATAGACCTATCAATTGCACTGTCGATACAATACAGACCAGCAACATATCATTTAAATCCAAAATAAGCATTTCTCTATTTAAAGAATTAGAGTTTTTGCTTTTGTGGAATCTTTAAATTAATAAAAAAATGCAATTGTTGTTTTAATTTGGGGATGTTTTTCATTTTATGAATCATACCATCAAGAATGAATATTTTCATTATTGAATAATCTACTTCAACTAAATTAATTTATACTGTTGAGTCAGAACAATGTCACAAAACAGGGAAAACATATCGATCACAATTTTGCAGAGATCTTGTTTTTGACATTAATACTTGCTTTGTCTGGTCCAAAAGCAAAAAGTGTTATATTTGCTTGAAATAATATATAATAATTGATGGACTAATACAGTATTCGTCTCTCGTTTCAGCTCTAGTTTCAAATAGCAGCATTTTTAATAAAAGTGCTACTTCAGTGGTGGAATGTAACTTAATCTCTGAAATATGAGATACTTTTGACTTGACAACATTTACAGCTAAATTAATTGTTATGTTGTAGGTTTCATGACAATAATAATCCAATAATATGATATTTAATCCTATAACCCTTTTCCTCATTGTATACTTTTGATTCTTAAAATACATTTTTCTGATAATACTTCAATGCTCTCAAATGTTGGACTTTTACTTATGATGGAGTGTGTTCACATTGCGGTATAGTTACTTAGATTTAAGTTTCAGTATCTAAAATACTTCCTTCACAACTGGATGACGACCTCAACCCCAGGATGAAGAATATGTCTCCTGATCTAGAGTCAGAGCTGTGGTGGTGTAGGTGCTGCCTCTTCTCCTGCTTTAATCATGCAGTCAGCAGCCAGATAAACGTCTGGGTTACACATCCTGTTTCTCCTCAGAGGGTTACAAGTTGCAGCAGCTCTGATGAGATTGGATACACACACACACACACACACACATGAGAGGAGGAGGAGGTGGGCTCAAACCCAGCGTGGATAAAGGCGACTGTAGCGTAGCAATATACGAGGGATGTGCGATATGGAGGGAGCAATGTGTGTGTGTGTGTGTGTGTGTGTGTGAGCATGCCGGAGAAGAAGCCAGGCAATAATTATGCAGCTCTTTAACCACCAACCCACTCCTCTCTCCTTCCTCCCTGCTGTCTTTATCTTGTCTTCGCTGCCTTTCCCTCTATTTTGTATTCCTACCCTTTCATTTCAGCTGCCTGATAATTTTGGATCAGTGCTCTTTTCGTGACACTCTGTCCCCCTTTCTGTCAAGCTATTCCCTCTTCCTCCCTCTTCTTCACTCCCATATGTCCTTTTTTTTCCCGCTCGTCAACTTGATTTTTTCCTTCACTAAGGAAGAATTCAATTCCTTTCCTCTTTGAATAACCGTGTTGCTTCCATTGACTCAAGAACAAACCGTTAACCACCCTGTTTTCATCTTCTAGATTGTTCCAACGAGCAGATCATTAAATATGGAGACAACTACCATGTTCCGCTGTCAGGCATCACTCCTCCCATCACCCTGGAGTACAGGCCCAGTGCTGTGGAGGCCAACCAGACCTCTAAGTAGAGCCAGCCAAATGACACGGACATTTTAACCCAACAGAATCAGTGATGGCCTTTTCCAATGTTCATCCTCTCTGACTTTCTCCTGCTACAGACCTGCTCTGGTGCTGCTCACCAGCACAGGGATGTCCAGGGACGGCTACCAGGGTCGAATGAGCGTCAACGAGCGCCACGTCACCCTCAGGGCGGTCACGGGTGCAGACGAAGGGAGCTACACCATCAGAGACGCTGAAGGCAACATCCAAAGGAAGGAGTGTCTCAACGTCAGAGGTGAGAGCCCGAATGAGGACGGATATCTTTTCTTCTTCCGTGCTTGACCTGTTTCAAACGGTCGGCACCTTCAATCTGGACGCTGTTGTTTCCTTTCTTCTTGTAAGGACGCTCTTTGTCGACATCATGGCTTTTTAAAGACACAACCGTTAATGGGCTCAAGCAGGCTAATGCCTTTTAGATGAACCGTGGGGCCGTGAACAGTGCAGTTAAAATGGTGTATTTATTGTACCTCCTCCTCTCTTTGTCCGTCTCCTTCGCAGAGCACCAACACTTTGTGACCTTGCCACTCGGTAAACGACTGAAGATCAACCTGATCCTCAACAGCTCCTTGGTCCACCTTTACTACAGCCCGGATTATGACCCCACACCCCGTCTGCTGCTGGACAGAGGGGAATTTACCAGTGTAATGATTTTTTTAATTATCCCACCACTGTTGTGGTTAAGAATTATGCACATATATATAACAACATATACAGACCTATGGGATGTCTGACAAATCCATTTAGACTTTTTCTAGTGTGTGCCTTTAATTTAACTCTAAATTTTAACGCTTATAGTTGGTGTTTACGTCTTTTTCTATATTGCATCATTCATTCATGTTGTATGTATCTTTGCGGTTCATTTTTTTGAGTTAAGTGTATGATGTCTGTCTTTTACAGGCCAGAACCGAGCTGGGTCTGGAGGAACGTCTCTCTACGGAGGGTTCATTGGTTTATCTGGATCATATCAAGCCTACAGACCGGGGCCAGTTCAAAATTACTGACATACTGGGATTTACTGTGTCCAGCATCTACCTGGAACTACAACGTAAGGATGGGACAGTTGAAACATTGAATAAACAATCGGTTTATATTGTTATGGCTGCTGTCAAAGGGTGGTATTAAAACAATAATCATTGTTGTGTGGCTCAGAAAGAAAGAATAATCCCTTTCTTTTGTCTTCTGTATTAGACTATCAATAACGGGTCAGTTGAAATATTTACTCTCCCACTCCCATCTTTCTCTTCCCTTTCCCGCCTTATCTCCATGCAGCCTACAAGCTGGAGTCCCTGTATGTGGCCATCATTGCCCTGATGGGCCTGCTGGTCTTCCTTCTGCTGGTCTGTCTGCTGTCCTGCCTGATCAAAGTGAAGAAGAGGGCCAAGAGGGCTGCTGACTTGAAGAAGATTGCCCAGAATTCTGGCAAAGAGGATGAAGGAGAGGCCTTCCGACAGGTCGGAGGAACCAATATGCAAACGACAATGAGAAGACAATGGTGATGATGTGTGTCTGAATATTATGAATGAAACTGTTTTTTTCTGTGTGCAGGTGGTCAAGAACATCACCAAACTCAGTGAGGAGACCAAGCCCTCCCAGGCAGACAATACAGAGAAATCTCAGAGCACTGAGGTGGATATTAAAGTAAGGGTTTTGAATATTTCCTTCTTAAAACTGAGTGTTTGAGAGGATTTAATAATGTCTCCATTTCATACTGTTTTCTGCGTTTAGACAGCTGCAGCTTATTCAGAACGCTGCTGCTAGAGTCCTCACTAAGACCAAGAAAGTGGATCCCATCAGTCCAGGTCTCAGATCTTTGCAGTGGCCTCCTGTGTAACAGATAATTGTTTTTATAATATGGTTTATAAAGCACCGAATGGTTGAGGTCCAAACCTCGATTTTGATCTGCTGCTATGTGATGATTCCTCCAGACCTCTCAGGTCTTCTGGGACGGGCCTGCTTACTGTACCCCGAGTCAAAACTATATTAGGGATGCACTTTATCTGCCCCAAATATTTTTAACAAACTCCCAGAAGACCTGAGATCTGCTCCAAATTTCAGTTCTTTTAAAACAAGGCTTGACACGTTTCCCTTTGCCTCTGCCTCTTATTTCATTTCATTTGGAACTATTTATTCTTGCACTGCCCTGTCGCTGAGCTGTGATGTTTATTCTCCTGTTTAATTCAATTTTATCTTATTATTACCTTCAGTTTTGTTTACTCTTTTTACATCCTATATATATATATGCTCCCTTTCTATTGCCTTGTGTGTCTGTTCTATCTTGTCTAAACATACGTTCTTGTCTCCTGGAAAGCACTTCCTGTTGGCGCTATAAAACTATTCATGCCATACCTTGTTGTTTGTGAACCTCAGGGTCTGGAGGTTTCCTCTAAAGAGGTTGGGGTCGGTGACCTAGACACCAGTGACTCCGGAGTCGGCTTCAACACCGCCCTCCCACTAGACACTGACACTGATGCCCCTGATCAAAACCTTGACTCCGTGGCCGTAAGCATCTCAGTTGACTCTGAACCACCCAAACCAAGTCCACCGTCTGCCACAGCCGCTGAGTCCACGCCAAGCGCTCCTCCAGCTGTGGAAATTAATTCCAGTCCAGAAGTTAAAACTAAAGCCTGCCCTGCACCGGAGACCAAGAAAACCCCCGATCAGCCAGTGGAAGCACAGTTGGACGTGCCCAAACCAGCAGATGTTAAGCTCAGCCCAGCCTCGAGCCCTGAGCCCAAGGCTGGTCTGAGTCCAGCTGATCCAAAGCCTGCATCCAGCCCGAGCCTAGAGCCGAAACCAGCCACTCCTAAAGCCACCACTCCCACACCGGAAAGTAAGAGCGCTCTGACACCCAAACCTGAGTCCCCCAAACCAACCACACCGGAGCCTATCACCAACGGTACACCTGAGCCAGGCCCGGATTCCAAATCAAGCCCAGATCATGATGTTATCGGAGCTCCAAAAGCAGCCCCCCCGAAGACCCCCGAAGTAGAGCAGAAATCCAGTGGTCCTGCGCTGGAGGCGAGCAAAGACGACACCGTGGCTGAGGATCCAACCACCACCACTTGAGGACTGTGCCCGCGATAACCAGAGGAACGCCCTGGAGATCTTCTCCGTCTAACACTTCTGGAGACGGTCGACCCCCCCCGGCCCCCAAATAATGAAGAAACCACTGAAATTTGGGCAAAGACTTTAACATGTTTAATGCCTGAACACAGTAATACTTTGATAACAGTATCGCACTCACCAACTAACACATAACATTTGAGACGCTCTAATCCAAAAATCTTCACGTAACAAATGCGGCTTGTTGATTGTTAAACATTGAAGTTGTGTAACACTTGCAGTTTTATGGTAACTTTATAGAAAAATGGACTGCAAATGAATTCTTTTGCAAAATGTCTAACATAGTGAGGTATCCAGAAAGGTTCACAGCATTTCTTTAAAACAGGAATATTCTAGAATTCCTTATTTGACCTTAACTACCATTTAAAATGCTCGTTCCTCTCATCAGCATGTGGATAGAAAAGACTAAATGCATGCAATGTTCAGCCAATGTCATCTCAACACTTTAGATTGGACATCTACAAATTGGAAATGAAAGTCCTCCTGATCCCACACTGTACATATCGCTGACGTATGGGTGTCATACGCTTCAGTTACATCTGCATCATCACACGTAGAAAAAATATTTGTTAAACGTGACTTTACGAGAACATAAACTAATACTACTAACCCTTCTATTTTTTAGCCTCCCAGTGGATATCTCAGATGATTAAATGTGTTTTGCAGACTGATCCCTGAAGTCTGGATCAACCACTTTACTGCCTTTGATCTGGATTTCCCCGTGGCTCTATAAAACACATTATTTCTTTAGTTTAATAGCAAACTCTTGCCAGCAGCAACTCCGGCACTTAATGGGACCACCGTGTTCCTGCTGTACATCTGCCTACGTGAAAATGCTTGCGTTGAATTCCTTTAATTATCCTCCGTTCTTCCATCTCGTTCCCTTGTTCCTGTGTACGTTGTTCCTTCAATGATCCTCCCCTTCTCTCCTTCCTCCTTCCTCTCTTTTCCTTTGCTCGGCACCATTCCTAACTTCTTGAGTACACAGGCTTCACCAGAGGTTAGGGTCATGATTTTGTGTTTAAACTAGATATTTTTGGTTGAGTTGACAGCGTCTGGGTCTTTGGCCTTCTGGCGGTTGGCACAAGCTTGAACATTAATGCCTTGCATCTTAAATGGCTCCAAAATACTGCAAAGAGGTCTTCATCAATGCCACGACATCATCAATGTGGATGTTCAGTCAACACAAATCAGACCGAGTTGAAACTCTTGGACAGAGGTGTGCAGATTCATTTTTGTGTTACTAAATGCACGTCTCTACCTCGTGTTTTTACCGACCACTGAGAAACCACTGACATCTCCAAAACTAATTTTTAATAAGTAGACATTGACAGACATAGTGAGAGGTAGATGCATCTACAACCAACCCGCCTTTCTGGGTTGCTCTGCTGTCTTAATAAATTGATGTCAGGCAAAACATCAGCATTTTAAGAAGCCAGATGATTAGAAGATATGTTTAGATGAAGTATTTGACACTAAGATCATTGAATATAATATATAAAAAAGAGATCAAATTAAGAGGCTTTCATGTGAAATGGACAAACATTATCAGCTGGTGTGATGTTTTACACATTAACAAATGCATTTTAATAGAAAAAGTCTGAAATAACCACAATCCAATTCAGACAATGTTCTTCATAGATACACACACACACACATTCCAGCCTTGTAAATATTGCATGTGTACGCCGGTTTAACCCTCTAAAGGCTGAATGTTCCTAGTGTATAGAATGGTTATTGTATTATACTTGATAATAAAGAAGAAAACTAATTACAATCTCTCACCAACCTTAAATCCAGAATATAAAATATATACACATACAGTACTATATAAACTAATATTCACAAACGTCTTAAACTAATTTAAGAACCAAATATTGTAAAAATCCATCGAGACTTTATTAGATCTTTTGAGATCAATTATCTGCATTTATTGCATTACAACCTGACTATACTCACAGCATACGGCACCTCTCACTGTATTTACATATTGTATTCAAATGTTTAACCTATGCCACTGAAAGCACCGACTGCAGCATGCCCACAACATGAAAACAGGCTCTTATTGTCCGAAAGTTGTGTCTGTGACCAGATGAGTGATGTTTTACTGTTGCCATCATTGTGTGTTTGGGCTTTTTCTGTTCCAGCGTTTGTGCACATATGTCTAAGTGTGATGATTTACAACCGAGTGTTTGTGCGTGTTGAACCTATGCACAAGCCGTTTGTACAGAAGGACACAGCTCCACGTCTTGTGCGCTCATCCGTCCGTTGTGAGGTATTCACGTGCCGGCTTAAATCGTCTTGCAACGTGTGCTGTGTTGAAGTCATGAGTATGAATGTTTAATGCCACAACATATTGTAAAAGATATTGTAACTTTTAGATATTTGAGTGACTTTTTTCTTTGTTTAGTGCCTAAAACGTGTACTGGATAGTTGACCTGTATTCTCTCATTTGAAGACACTCCTAATGGCACCTTTTTCTTAATGGGAAGGATATTCAAGAAAGCTGTTTGCACCACTCACTGGCCTATGATATGCTCACGTGTTGGAGATATGTGACAGGTATGTATTGAAAGTGATAATAAAAGTCGAACTTCCAGGTTTTCTAGGTGACGTTGGGTAGCATTAGGAGTGCTGAGTGTGCTCTATTTGTAAGAGAGGGTGTATAACCATTACATTAATCAAGTCTGTGGCACAGGTAGGAGTACACGAGTGAATCCATGACAGCAGCAGATGAAGGACAAAGCTCTATGTTGGTAACCTTCGGGGTTATGTTGTGGTAAGGCTGTTAAATCAGTCACCTCTACTGTATCCTGTCAGTGGCTGTAAGACCACTCCAGAGGGAGTCGGGGTGTGAGAGAGGCAGACGGGACAAGCCTTTGGTTTACACGTTACCAGCATCTTTAAGAAGGCTTAGTCAAGTGGGGTTGGAGTTATTACCCACCGCTGATAACTAACACACACCACTACTTTTAATACTACTGGCACTTCTTGCACTACGTGAGTCGTCTCTGCCCCGATCTTCTCTGTTTACTTCTGCTGTTCTGGCCTGGGTGTGGTGTGACAGCCCACATGTTCTCTCTGTACTCCCTTTTTGCACAACACTTCACACAGATGTTTTGTAAAGAAAATCGTTTTTTCTTTATTTCATGTCTAAAGGAATACTACGAATAAACAAGCGATTATGACACGCGCCGTCCCGTTGTCTTTGATTTTCCTTTTCTCTGCAGAAGGACGCTTCTGTCTCGGAGCGGTCTATTTTATGTCAGAGAGGCGTCTCACTCGCTGTCAGTCATCATTTATGTGACGTGTCACATTCTCCCCCCTCAGGCCTCGAGTCCCACTAGCACCAGCTTCCATAACATCGGCAGGCAGCACACATCATCGCTGAGCAGGCACAACAGGGATATTAATAACCAGACCAAAGGTAACATCATAATGCTGTTGCTAAGCAGCAGATTACAACCGGCGCTTTGTTTCATTCTTTTTACAAATACATCGGCTCAAGATCGAAGCATCCGATTTTCACGTCACCTTTATTTTCCACTAACCTTAATCACATAAGAAGAAGATTTGCATTTAAAACAGATACACATGTCTGTGGGTATAGTAACAGCAATGTGTTATGTATTTTCTTGTGGACTTTCTCTATTATATAGTTTCAGCAAGTACATCATATAATTAGAGCTCCAACTAACAATTATTGTCTTTGTCTTTTACCAATTAATACATTTGTCCATAAAAAGTCATACCATTTTGAAAAATGATCCAAGGTAATGGCTTCAAATGGATTGTTCTGTCCATCTTGACATTTCCAAACTATTCACATAAATCCTAATAAAGCATATATCTCGTGTTTGATAATTTTGCCTACTAACCATTAATCCCAATCATTTTTTTCTAATCACTTCAGCTCTAAATGTCCGAATAATTCTCGCTGCAGCCGCTCATCATAGTGAAGGGTTGAAGATTTTAATGGCTGCCGTGTTCTTCCCATCATCTGCATCACATGGATTATAGAAGGGGAACAGAGGAACCTCAACCAGTCCCATAGAAAAGGTATAGATTGGCGCCATGGTAACCGCATTATAAAAAGACACCTCCTCCTTTTCACAGTCCAAGAACACGCCGATGCGGGCGAGTCGGAGGGATACGTTGACCTTGGTGGGCTTTGGGTCGGTGCAGGCTTGGACAGATCCGCCCATCAGGGCCAGAGTCCAGAAGCCACTGGCGCTGCCAGTAGTACGCGTCTCCCCTCTTGGGACATCTTCTCGTACAACACCCAACTTCCACGCCGTCTTTCCTCCAACCTCCATCTCCCAGTAGTGTCGGCCGGTCGTGAAGCTCTGATGGCCCAACACACAGTAATACATGTGGAACCGTTGTGGGTTGGCCTGGCACTGCTTGGTGTCCTTGTCCTCTTCATACCACACTGAAGTGCAAGACTGGGACAGGGTCAGATTTGGGTGGGCTGTCTCAGGGTCAATGGTCATTGATGTGATATCTGTAGGCAGTTAGAGATTAAGTAAGGTGAGTTTGGTTCTTGTGTTGCATGTGATGTGTAAACTGTGACGTGTGAACATACTTGGGTAGAGGCAGCTTTTCATGTGCTTCCATATCCTGTACTGGATGGGCCCCACAAACTGGCCGGAGCGCACCTCACTGTGCACCTCTGCTGGAGGAACAAAGCTGACCTGAGACCTGCTTGGACCAGATGTGAAGAGGGGAGGACTGAATGATGAATGGTAGAATATAACCACGGTGAGGATTATGGAGACGGGTTAGTGAACAGATACTGTATGAGAGGAAATGTTAAATATGCATCATGAGACGTTGGGAAGACAGTGGAGGGAAAAGAAAGTAGGTTAAGAAAACCTGCCTTTTTATGAGATCTTGAATTTCCTGCAATGAGAGGAACATTAAAATCAACCACATTGTGAACTCCAAAAGCAAACATCAGCCTGACTGCCTTGTGCTGCCCATTCCTAGCTGCTGACTAATGTGCCGACTTCCTTTAGTCCTTTCACTTTTAAAAGAGAAATTGATTGCGACTCTTAAAACTAGGAACGTCAACAGTTTAAACAATCAATGTCTATAATTGATCAAATGAGTGCCGACAGGCAGGGCTGCACCGCGGCTCTGGGAATGGGTCCCTCTGATGTAAACCTGCACAGTCACATTATTTCCCAGCAGCGCTCAGCTCAAAGGAGGCCAAACACGAGGAGCAATTAGAGACAGTTATTTTGACAAGTCATGAGTCAGTTCAGTAAAGTACTGGCTCCCAGTGACCCTGGAAACCCCACATGTGGCTCTGCTGCTGTGAGGAGAAGTCCACAGAATGTTTTATGAAGGGAGTCCAAACTATTTCCCACCTCCCCCTTCTGTCCCCGTTCACACATTAGCTCCCTCTAGCTCCACATTTAAATCACCCCATCGCCACTTTGTGTAGTTACAGTGAAAGCCGAACAGAAGTGCTGGTCACATGACATCTCTTCCTGTTCATTATTTGTTCTAGATGAAAGTGCTTCCTCACTGTGAGCAGCGTCGGGCTGTTCTCCTCGGTCAGTTTGCTGTTCAGCACTCCGATGGCTCTCTCCAGGTCTCTCCCTTGCGCTGCTATTTTCTTCTGCCTCTCCTTCAGCTGCTTCAGTTGTTTCTGTCTCTCCCTCCCGAGTCGCTCCAGGTCGTTATACTCCTCCTCATCCAGGAAACGATGGAGGTTCTGAAACTCTGCTCGGATTTCTCGTTCCAGGTCTTCAAAAGAGTTCTGAAAGACGGAGAGGAGGATGAATGATTATCAATTCAGCCTTTACGTTGGACTACTATTTCAGTGTGACCATGTGGATAGTCGATTCAAAATTGGCCCCAGTGTGATTGTCATGAATACACACTCATTACCTTCGCATTGAAAATGCGGAAGGTTATGTTTTGATCGCCGTGTATTTATTTATTTGTATGCGTGATATTCGCAGAACTCAAAAAGTATTAAACCGAATCGCATGAGATTTGGCGGGATGATTGGTTATTATCCGGGGAGCATTTGATTAGATTTTGGGATCAATCGGGTCAAAGGTCAAGGTCAAGGTCATGAAAAGGTCAACATCTTCTTTTTACCATAGCGCGGTCGATTTTCATCCAATTGGCATGCAACTAATGCCAAAATGTTCATAATTCAATGCCCAATCTTGTGATATGCGAAGGTATGCGCTCTACCGAGTGCCCGTTCTAGTTTAGTCTGTGAT
Source organism: Pseudoliparis swirei (assembly GCF_029220125.1). Classification (NCBI taxonomy): domain Eukaryota; kingdom Metazoa; phylum Chordata; class Actinopteri; order Perciformes; family Liparidae; genus Pseudoliparis; species Pseudoliparis swirei. The sequence goes on from NC_079409.1 coordinate 15,246,876, forward strand.
AACTGGAATCACTGTGAAAAGGGTGTATTTTAAAAAAATACAAAGATTAATAATGCAGCAACAGTACCTCAACGTTCACGGACTGTATGTACGTCTCACTCTGTGCTTCGCTGCTCTCATCTACCTCGTGCTTGATTCTTTTAATAGACTGGATAAGCTTTCTCTGCAACACACACACACACACACACACACACAAAGGAGACACAGCATTGGAGAACAAATGCACACGGAATAGGATTGTTAATGATTAAATCAACTTTCTTTGGCCATAAAATGTACGAACACATTATAGAGAGTGTCCAGCGTCAGCTGTTCTAAAAGCAGCAGGTGTACAACATAAAACATGGCGCTTACCTTGTGATCGTTGAGAAGGCCTTCGCTGCAGTGGCTGTTGGTGTCTGTGCTTTGGTTTCGGTACATTCCAGATTCTTCAAATGGGACCAAACAGAAATTGAGAAGACTCCTGAGAAAAGTACAATAAAAGTGATAGACGTGAGGGAGGGACACATTTGAGGGCACAAGAATGCAAAGGACAGGGGGAGAGAAGAGAGAGAGAGAGAGAGAGAGAGAGAGAGAGAGAGAGACATGCCAGCACGGTGAGAACAACAGTTAGAGTACATACTAATAGAGCAAAGAGGATGTACATGCAAGCAGCAAATTAACAGAAGAAATTGTATTGACAAGCAAAGATCAATGTCCACAGCCTGAGAATATATGGATCTATTGAGCGTAGAGGATATGGAGGAGGGGTGGAAAGGAGGCAGATGACTTTAGCTGCCAGGAGGGCGTGTGGCTTGCTGTTTGGCTGGCAGCACAGTGATTTATGGCAGTAGACAGAGAAGAGTCTATTTCTGTCTGCCAGTGTCTTTGGAATCAAAGAAGAATCTGCCGCTGGGAAGAGGCAGATACTGTGCTTCATATCTGCAGTTGTTTGGCCTGGAAGGGTGACAATGCAGGTATATTTTTGCAAGGTGGCTCCCTTAATGTTATGGGGGGTGAGATGATTCAGTGCTTGTTTTGTTGTCTGTTCCGTCTTGGGTTTCATATCGTCTGAGGGGGCCCTGTTTCTCTACGTACAGCATTTCCATTCTCTTCCCATCTATAGGAGTACAGCCTGTATGTGCATCCCACTGCCCAGACAATAATATTTTTTCTTTGTATCTGCCTCTTATCTCAAGTTGTTGTACCTCTACTTATTTTTTGGTTTGTGCCGGTCTCCCCATCGACTCACAGGGGGGTCTGGCTATGGGTATGTGCACTGTTGCAGCATCTGCAAATGTTCCTCATCTATAATTCATAGTGCTCGGTTGTGGCAAGTCACTGCGCTGAGCCGGGGTTGAGCTGCATTGGTGCATTACAGTATTCGGCAGCTAGAGGGGACACTGAGAGGATGATTCAATAAAATACAAAGGAACACTGCAAGAAGTCATGGATGTCATTTCAAATTAAAACTAATACATATATATATAAAACAATACAGATTGTATTGTCACTCTTAAATACTCCATAGCAAAACAAAAATTATATTCATAATTACATTTTATTTATTCGTATTAAAAATTAAAACATATTCTGCATCCTGCGTCATTTAGTCTAATGTATTGTAAATATTTAACAAGAAAGGCAAAGTATTCAAGAAGATTCCCAGAAGGATGGAATCCCAAATGTATTAAATATGTATGAAATAAAATAACAGTTGAATTTATTAAATATGTAATACATAAAATAACAGTTGAATTTATTAAATATGTAATACATAAAATAACAGTTGAATTTATTAAATATGTAATACATAAAATAACCAGTTGAATTTATTTGATTCGATCAGACAAATAATCCAAACAGGAGCGCGTATGGGATTTAATCAGTGGTACACATGAGAAACAGAGGAGGGCGGTAATGAGCCGAATGAATACGATAGCTACCATTAAAACCCGAGCAGAAGAAGAAGATGAAGCCGAAGAAGGAGGAGCAACAGAAGAAGAAGAAGAAAACTACGACGACGTCACGGAAGTAAACAAAAGCATGTCGAACAGACAGACTCAGTCAAGAGGTACCACACGGGCTTCAACATATCCATGTGATACACCGAAAGCATGTTTTAATATGACGTGCACAATTAAAATACATCCGGTTGTATATGTTTAGAGCCTGTGAGACCAGCTATGTCTATTGAGCTCCTGTTTAGCTGCTGTTTAGCTTAGCACACAGTACCTCCGCTGTGTAGTTTCACAGACGAGCGACTTCAGGACGTAACTCCCACTGTGCCGACTACAGCAGCCGGTAGACTTCAGTGTTTCGTCGTGCACGTTTTGTTTCAGAGATGAACGGCCAAGCTGACGTTGAAGTCGACTACAAGCGGAAATACAAAAACCTCAAACGAAAATTAAAGTTTCTTGTTTACGTGAGTACGATTGTTCCGAGTCTGAAGGGTCAGCTCGTGCTCATCATTTAGCTTTTTACTAAAACAAACACGTGTCTGCTTTTCTTTCCCCAGGAGCAGGAATGCTTTCAGGAGGAGCTGATGAGGTCGCAGAGAAAACTTCTCAAAGTTTCCAGAGACAAAAGGTGAGGTCACACAAAGATGTGTGGGAGTTGCTTTTTATGATTTTTTATTAATGATGTTATGATGGCCAGTATTTGATCGTAACCTGTATGTTTATTGCTTTTTTATGATGTTTTTTATGATGTTTCTGTGATAACCTTTCTCTTCATTAGTGACGGCTGTAATATCTGACCACAGGGACTACAGTTGAAATGTAGCCTTAGCTAAGACTGACACATTTACCCCTGGGTTGATTAATGTGTACGGTCCCTGTTTAAATAAATGAAATAAAGTTACACAACCGTGCTAACATGTGTAAACCGCGCTGCCATTGACTTGTTTTCTAGCTTCCTCCTGGACAGACTGCTGCAGTACGAGAGGGTGGATGAAGACTCCTCCGGTAGTTATGACCTCTGAAACCATTGAGTCTGCAACACGGTGGCAAACTGTCATTTCTATGTGAAGAGTCGAAGACGATCGTCTCCGGCGTTGGTTCAGGTGTGCTTGTCTTCTGTTGCAGATTCAGAAGCAACAGTTTCTTCAGACAACAGCGAAGGAGAAGGCCCCAGGGAGAGGGAACGAGAACGAGACGGAGCAAAAAAGTAATCGCCCTCATTGCTTTTTTTAAAATAGGGAAGAAACCTTCAGGAGAGCAACAGAGGAGGATGCCTCTCCCCGGATGGACAGAAGAATAGATGCCATGTGTACAGAAGGAATCATTACAGAGTTACAACACGTTCAATGAGTATGACAGAGTGTATGAATAGTTGGTAGTAGGCATGGACCACGATCCAGACCTCCATGATCCATCAGGCAGATGGAGGTAGAGAGGAGGAGTGGGCGGGGCATCAGCAGGACCAACCATGCATTATAGTACCAAATGGAAGGGAAGGATACAACTTTATGACGCCGGCTTGCTGTTACTCGTTGAACCAAATGGACCAATGTGGGGAAAACATTTTAAGCTCTAAATGACTTTCTATACATTTCTCTGCTACTCTTTTTTTTTTCAGGCGAAGGAATATTCCTGGGTCGTGTCTTCCCTCCTCATCCTCCCCTCATCTGTCCCTGCTCTCCCGTCCCGGTATAAATCCCCTGCCGTCATCGGGCTCTGGACCCTACCTCAACACCGTGAGTTTCCTCTTCCCTTTCTTTCCTCTGACGAAGCAACATTTGCATGACTTCCTGTCATCTCCTCATCAGCAAACATAATCCCTGTTTTGATTTGACATTGTTTATACAATTTGATTATTTTGTCCTTCTATCCACAAGTTTGTTTTGTCTCTATTATTTGTTTAGTTTTTTGTTTGATGCTTATTATAGCTTCACTGTCCTTGCATTGTTCACTCTTCTGTGGTTTGTGTGTGTGTGTGTTTGTCTGTCTTGTAAATGGCTCATGCCTGTGTGCATGTGTGTTTGTGTGGTCATTTGGCAATTTGGGACCCGCATGCGTGTTGGGCAGATGCCCTTCCCACCAGAGTATTTGGCTCCTCCAGCTGAACGAATGAAGAAAGAGAGAAAAACAAAGACGCCTAAAAACAAGAGAGACACAACGGGAAAGGTGAGAGAAAAGGGGACAAATAATACTCATACAGAGAAGCCGCTTGCTTTTTACATCCTTCATATGAATGTGCCATTTATATTTGATGGTGTATTAGACCATTTACAGTTGGTTATATTTTGGTTGCAGCACATTTACATTAGAAATAGGAAGTAATATGGGTTGACTTTTATGTTCTTAGATAGTCCAAAAAACTCTACTGTGAATTTGACTTTGTTGCACAATATTGCTGACAGGCTTTCATATACATTGAACTGAACTATATTCAATATTACCTATAATGTTGACACATCAACTCATTTATGTTTAGTCGCTAAGACATGTACGTTTGTCACTGCGCTGCAAAGACCCTCTGGTTCTGTACGTTGATGTACTTGCTGCATGCTTTGTCCAGCTGTGATGCAGCCGGCCAGCCATGACCCACATTCCTTCATCACATCGGCATTGCCATTCCTAAATATATTCCTATATTCATTTAAAATGTCTCTCAGGTTGCAATGGCAGCTAATTACCCATCAGCCCCTGCGGTCCCTCCGGCAGCCAGCGGCCCCTTCAGCTGGGTTCCCAGACAGATGCTGAGTGGGGATGCAGCTGAGGAGGAGGGCGAGAGCGATGGAGACAGCGACAGAGGAGATGAAGACCGAGGGGAGGGAGACGAGGCTGAGCTGGTCATTGACATCCCTAATGAGTGAGAGCCGGTGTGTGTTGATGTGCTTCTAAGCAAGGGGTGGAAGGTTTGTACATCCGTGTGTGTGACAGCGAAAGACAGAATGAGACTGAATGTATATTTCATAGCGCGTTGGCTACTTTCACAACAAAAGGAGGGCGACGGTTTTAATTATATTCAGAAATAAATCCGTGACAAAAACAAGAGTTTATAAGCTTTAAGAACAATCCGCTGCCCCTGGATTGATAGGATACTTTGCTTTTTAAGGCGTTTCTGTTTTGACTAAACAGTCGAGCTATCTATGAACTGTGACTGCAACTCGGTGTGTCCTGCACAAAGACGGCTTTCCTTTGTCCTTCACCATCTCACACTTGGAACGCGTTAATACTGCAGTCCATTAAAGATGTTTGAGTATGATTTGGATTTTTCAAATGTTACATCCACGTTGCTCGTACATGCAGTTTTGTCGTTCTACTGTTTGTTGTTCAACAACTTGTGAAAAATCAAAGCTACGTCGTGTGAATTGAGATGTATTTTGTGTTGCTCCTATCTAATTGTGTGCGTCAGAATACAATGTAAAATCGTATCATTTCAGATCACTAAAAGCTTTTGTTTATAGTTAAATGGTGTCGAGTTTCATTCACAGATTCTTCTGACGACATGCTACACACCCTATTTTAAATAAGTCAATTTATTACCTTCGCATTGAAAATGCGGAAGGTTATGTTTTGATCGCCGTGTATTTGTATGCGCGAGTGTTATTCGCATAAGTCAAAAAGTATTAAACCGAATCGCATGAAATTTGGTGGGATGATTGGTTATTATCTGGGGACCATTTGATTAGATTTTGGGATCGATCGGGTCAAAGGTCAAGGTCATGAAAAGGTCAATCTTTTTACCATAGCGCGGTCAATTTTTATCCAATTGGCATGCAACTAATGCCAACATGTTCATAATTCAATGCCCAATCTTGTGATATGCGAAGGTATGCGCTCTACCGAGAGCCCATTCTAGTTCAGGTTGTCTTTATCTTGTTTAAAAAAAATACTCTGATTGCATAATTTTAGATCGAGTGTTGTATCGTATGACTTGATGCCCCGCCCAAAGCATCACACCTTAAATCATTCCAGCGCTGCAGTCAGTCCCTGAGGTATGCTCCAGCCTGTGATCACTTGGTGCATGCGCTTCATGTGACGACAGTCACTGCACTGAAGCCATGAACCAGGAACGCTCATGTGAACTTAGCCCATCTTGGTTTTTGCTCATGCTCTTTGCACGCCTGGCCTCTGCTTCTCTTGAGAACAGCCCTGGGGTATTTTATGGCTCATATTTCCCATAATTACGCAACATGAAGGCAGCCTGGCAGGGCTTCACTTCTCGATGTCAAAAAGAGAGCCGGATAGTTTTTTGTTCAAGTTTACTCTGACAAATGCACATGTTCAGAACAATTTGTGCCAGTATTGTCTCAACAGGCATGTTTCTAATACTAAGGAAAGCTATTCTGCAAAGCATGACGGGGATTGTGTTTTGTCTGGCTAGTTAAATCAAGAACTGCTCCGAGTGAAGCAATGACCCGTGGTTCAGACAGGATTAAGCTTTAATGAGGATTTCATGATCTGACGTTAAAGAGCTCAGTCGCCCACGTTCTACCTGGGGCTTCAAGTGTGAAGACCTGCTTGATATGGAAGTATTTTAAAGCCACTGTTTTGACTTGCATACAGAATCATCTTATGATGGAATGTGCTGCAAGAATACTAGCAGTTTGCCATTCATGGGACTTGGCTTGTCCAATGACCATTGTTTTGGAATGCAGCCTTACAGGTAATTGCCAGCTTTCTAAGGGTGTGTGCTCGGCTTGTGTACATAACCGTAATAGGAGTAAAAGGTGTAACCATGGAGCGTTCAAGAGGGAGGGCTGAAGTGGAGGTACAGCAGAGGGAGAGTCACAGGGTGGAACTGACAGGAGGGGCGAGGTTGTCAGGGAAAGAAAGGAGTAAGCAAGATTGTGCCTGCAACACACAGTGCAGCTGAGTTCAAAAGACGGCAGACATGGTTGGACACAAACTGGAGGAGAGAACAAGCCGCGAATAAGGAAACGACAAAGCATCAGCGGCCGACCTTGGCCGCCCTATCGTTTCCATCTATATCCGGAAACTACTGGATTATTTATACGCCTCTCCGTCTCGCTCTCTGTGTGAGAGAGAGAGGGATTTGCTCTGCGCTCACCCCCGACATGCCGTGTCCTGCTGCTGTCAGGGCAGCTGCTGCTGCAGTCTGGCTGCTGGCTGTTCTGGGCCCGGGCCTGTCTCTCCCAGCTGAGGACGACTCCGACAGCCTCTGCTCCCACTGCTTCTACAGACAGACGCCTCCTCGGGGAGCCTCTGCAGGGTTGCTCTGCCACAGCCTGCCGGAGGGACGGGCCTTCGCCACTCTGTCCAGACCGGCCTGTGGCACCGCCGTCTTCTCTGCCTTCCATCTCAGCCTCGGCCGGGCAGAGGAGGAGGGGGACGAGCTCGTGGTAAGGGCGCATCTATCGTACGGTTTAATGTCGGGATCACTGTTTTTGTGTGATGGAATTAGAAGAAATAGGACAGTTCCCAACAGAGATTGGTGTTCCAGCATACAAGCAGGACATGGCGGGACGTAGCTAAGTAGGTTTTCTCAAGTACAGCTTGGAGGTACTTGACTTGAGTATTTACTTTCTATGTTATTTTGTACTTCTACTCAATGACATCTGAGAGGGAAGATTTTAACTTTTAAATCCACGACATGTACCTGATAGTTACTGCTTACTTTTCAGATACATATTTAAATAAAACATGATATGATGTCTTTGATATTTGACAAAAAGCCATGATTATAAAATAAATAATTACACATTATTTGTTTTTCTTTTCTCCATTAATCATCTGACAATCCCTCAGATTGGTGGCTTCTGTCAGTATGTACGTTATTCCTTTGACCAATACAGAACAACAAAACAAGTACTTTTACTTTCTTTTGTGGCTAATACTTTTACACAAGTAAATGATAATGATATATATATATATATATACAGGACTGTCTCAGAAAATTAGAATATTGTGATAAAGTTCTTTATTTTCTGTAATGCAATTAAAAAAACAAAAATGTCATGCATTCTGGATTTATTACAAATCAACTGAAATATTGCAAGCCTTTTATTCTTTTAATATTGCTGATTATGGCTTACAGCTTAAGAAAACTCAAATATCCTATCTCTAAATATTAGAATATCATGAAAAAGTATACTAGTAGGGTATTAAACAAATCACTTGAATCGTCTAATTAACTCAAAACACCTGGAAACACATTTTCAAATGTTTGATTTTGTTTTGCTGTTATAAATCTTTTTTTTTACTTGGTCTGAGGAAATATTCAAATTTTATGAGATAGGATTTTAGAGTTTTCTTAAGCTGTAAGCCATAATCAGCAATATTAAAAGAATAAAAGGCTTGCAATATTTCAGTTGATTTGTAATGAATCCAGAATGCATGACATTTTTGTTTTTTTAATTGCATTACAGAAAATAAAGAACTTTATCACAATATTCTAATTTTCTGAGACAGTCCTGTATATATATATTACTGTATGTAAAATGTCTGAATACAGCTTCCACCATTGTACTAAACATTATAAACTGGCACCTCTTGTCATTTACTCCAAGTCCCTGCATTTAAAAACATGATAATTTGTACGTTGCATCTATAGATTAATTTAATACTACAATTAATGAGAACTTCTGAACATTTTAAACAATCGAATCGAATAAATCCTATTTGAAAATACAGAGCAAAGTATCTCAAGGTAATAGAGTGATGTAATGATCTTGATGCAGTCATACTTTTAATACGTGATTCTGTTTGTATTTTAATATTTTATCGCCAGACAAAGGAAGAAGGAGAGGAAGAAGAAATCATCAAAGTGTCAGCACCGGCTCTTCTCAGAAGAGGCGGGGATCCATCTCATCCTGTGTCGCCCACAGACTGCTCGCTTCAACACTGGGACTCGAGAGTCACAACACTGGTCCAGACCAGCATCTCTCCCCGCTGCAGCACGCTGGGGGGGGATCTCTACATCCTGACCGGCGTAGGGGGTCTCGGGGCTGCTGACGAGTGTCAGACGAAGCCGCAGTGGTCTGCAGTGTGCTGCGCTGTCCCAGAGGGGAAGAGTGGCTTCAGTCTGGGGTTAATCAGGGAGACGGGGGAAGGGGAGAGGGAAGTGAGCGTGAAGGAGCTGGAGGAGATTCTCGGAGCGGCAGAGCTGTTCTCCGAGGGCTGTGGAGGAGCAGACGGGGCGAGTGTCGGAATCAGAGTAGATCTGCACAGTGACGGGCTCCCTGGAGACATAGACAGGCTGGATGCAGAACTTACTGGTGAAAACACAGGAGATGAAGATGGAGATTCAAACACCGCCGGTCGAGTCACTGAAGGAAAGGAAGTTGGTTTAGGTGCCACTGAAGGAGAGGAGATCGGTTCAGGTGTCACTAAAGGAAAGGAAGTTGGTTTAGGTGCCACTGAAGGAGAGGAGATCGGTTCAGGTGCCAGTGAAGGAATCGAGCAGCGTGATGTGACCCGTTCAAGAGCTGTCAGATCAGGGTCTTCTGAGTCCTCAGCTGACCATGAAACGGTGGAGGAACAAGAGACGGACACAAATTCCAGCAGCACTCTGGTGTACGTCCTCTCCACCACCTTGTCCATCCTCACGGCGCCGCTGCAGCCGGTGTTCTCCACTGTCACTAAGTTACCTGGTCAGGTAAGATGAGTTACTGAACCCTTTAGACAAAGCTTTATTTGTATCTTATTCAAAATAAAGGGCTATTACAGCAATGTACTACACTAGCATAAGGTTCACATTGAAGCGGTTGAAATTGATGCATCTTTCACTTCCCATAATACAACATCACAGAGCCTGCCTCCCCGAGTTTGTAACAGGCCTTCTGCTACACACGTGTAGACTGCAAGGACATTATGAGTGTTTCCACAGACTGAAAGACTCCATCACACGTTGAGTAAACTGGAGAAATGGGTCATTTGACTAAATACATGCAAAACACCTTATCATTGAAAGTGTTTGAATACAAAATAATGGATAATTAGGATGATCATTTATTACTAAGTGAATGAAAATAAGGAGGCATATGGTAACAAAAAACTCAATTTAAACTGAAATGCAAAAAAATGACTCATAACTTGTTTCTGAATTTGAGTCTTATTTTTGTCAGAAAGACCAATTTAACATGTTCAGCTTCAGTGTAATAAAACCCACTATTCCAGTGAGACTGGAATAAGGTTTTAACTGATTACATTCCTTCATGTAATCTTTTCATTTTGTAATTCAAATATTTTTTTATCTCACTCAAAAAATGTCATTTTTGTCTTTTGACTCAGGTGACCTACGTTCTTCAGGAAGACCTTGGGGTTCTGTCGGCACTTCCCGGTGAAACGTTCTCCCTAGTTCACCTCTTGACCTCTGACCTCTTGTCTTGGACCGGCTCAGCTGGAGAAACGCTGCTGGGTATTGGGGGAAACTGCTGCTCCAGCCTCTACTGCTGCTCCTGCTCCATGCTGGGGGCCCTGTGGAACAGTTGCCACACCGGGGTCACCGGCATCGGAACCCTGGCTGGAGACACAGTGGGGATATTTGGCGATGCGTTGGATAATACTTGGTGGGTGACCAAGTTCTTCGGAGGCCGGCTGTGGAATCAGAGCGGGGGTTACGTAGGATCAGTGGTGTCAGAGATGGGGGGTCAGACGATGGCGGTCGGTGGAGGGTTGGGGAGGCTAGTGTGGAAAATTGGTACGGGGGTGGGTAGCGTGTTCAGACTGGGAGGGGGTTTAATAATGGGGACGGTTGATGTAGTCTTTGGTGCGGTGAAAGGTGCGTATGAGTGATTGAAAAGTGGAACACAAGTCCACATGAAGACATTAGTGACAAACATTATTTTTCGCAAGTTTTGGTTTGTGAATTTTTTAGCATATAAGAGTGAAAAAGGGGGAGTGTTTCAGTTTGATGTCATTTGAACCTCAGTTGTTAGGATCAGGATAGACCTATGTTTCTGAATAAACTTAAGTAAATTGCTCATTTCTTACACTGTAGGTCTTACACTTCACTGTGGCTGGCTGTCCAAATAATCTGCTGCTGGGACAAGTGACCCAACTGTGAAAAACACTGCGCACAAGGCTTTTGGATGTAATTGTTCAAAACAATTATTGTATAAAAGAGGATGCTGGCATAATGTTTTCGCCTTTGTTCTGTATTTTTCTTTCCAATGCTCATGGTAACACACAGTAATATAACATGTTCCTATTTATGAAATCAAACCCTCTTAATGTAAAATATAAATACAGATATACCTCTGTATAATTTAGAGACAATTTACTTTACTCTATTACTTGATTATATTTTATATATGCAATGCTTTTCAGAAAAGCATTGCATATTGAATAATCAGTGCTTAAAATCCAATAATGTAATAAAGGTAATTTAAGTCCATTCTGCATTGTGTTGCACAGTTTTCTTCTGTATTTAGGGCTTTTATTATAGTAACACTTTAAATGGGGGATTTTTACTTTAATTAGAAAATAACTGATGATACTAATTTAGTTTGCACTGAAGTATTTTTTTTAGGTTGTCATACTTAATTTGGGTATAGACATTTGTTGATTTACCCTCAGCTTCTTCTTCATTATTTATGTTGTACTTTTTTCTTTCCATTACTTTACAAAACACCAGTTAATTACCAGTACAACAGGTACCAGGACCTGTTGTACTGGTAATTAACAGGTACTTAACAGAACACCGTGCATATGAAGTAGATCAAGTTGGCCACGATAGTATTATTTTATGCAAATCATATACTTGTCATAATTAGTATAATAGGTAATTATAGTCTATCACTCGGAAAGGAGCAATTCGGCACAATTAATTATTTTACTTTGGAAACATCTGATGATGATACTGAATAAGTACTTTTATTTAACTCAGACTGTACATTTGTCAAATTACGATCTTAATTATTTAGCTTTATTCTTTAATTATTTTTTTACTTTTCCAACACAGGTTGTTGGAATTGTTTTAATTATGATTATAAATAAAACCTTTCACAGACTTCCGGTTTGTGCCGGAAGCAGCGCGTCAAACCCGGAACACTTCGCTGGTTGGGTCAGTCAGCGAGGATTCATGTGGCGCGGCTTGGTACGCTGACGGCTCTTTCTGATTCATTTAAAGGTATGGATAGTTTCTACATACATTTCCAATAACACGCCACATATTTAATAAACACCAACTAAACAAAAGAAAAAGATAAGATAAGATCTACAAACACGTAAACACGCGTAAAGCTCGAGATGCGCGCCTAGAAATAGTTTAAGTTTGTCTGATTAGCCAAAGCTAACGAGCCTGTTTCCATGACTTGTCAGCCTGTGACAGGGAGGCATCGCGAGCTTTGTGCAGAAAATGAAACAGAACGTGTTCGCTGTCTTTGACTCTTCTACACTACGATATGCACCAGTATAAGATGCTAAAACATGTTTTAATACGCTTATACCGGTTTGTTTACCACCAGAAGGTTCGTATCCCTAGTTAACCTAAACGACACGCTGTTAAACTGGTCTGACAAACACACCCACAGATAAAGAATGTCTTTAAAAGCATAACAGGCCAACTTGCTTAGCCAACTACTCGCTCAAAGTAAACGTGCACGAAACCCAAACCATTTCCCAATGTGCTTCGTGTCTGTCTCTCCCAGAGATGGCCGCTCTCTTCGTGTCCCCTCACCCCGATGACTTCAGGAGCCTTCTGGCTCTCGTGGCTGCAGAGTTTAGTTCCCCCCGCCCGCAGACTCTCACAGAGGAACCTCCCGCGTCCCTGAACGCCCGCTCCAGACCGACCCTGGTGCTGGGCGCCGGGGACGGTGACGCCGTCCTGAGCGGGGCCAGCGCTGTGTCCTGGTACCTGGCTGATCTGGGGAACAGAGCTGGTGTCGATGCAAAGCAGCAGAGCCAGGTGTGGCAGTGGCTCAGCTTTGCAGACAATGAACTCACCCCGGTGTCCTGCGCTGTGGTGTTCCCCCTGATGGGGATGACGGGAGTGGATAAGAAGGTGATACGATCATTTAAATGCTTTATGAGTCACATGTGTGATTTATGTTGTCGTTTGAGGGTTTTATTCTAAAAGGGCAGGTGCGTTCTCAGCTCCTGCAGAGTTCCCGGGCTGCGTTGATCCGTGTTCTGAAGGTTCTTGATAAAGCACTGGAACCGAGAACCTTCTTGGTCGGGGAGAGCATCACCCTGGCTGATATGGCTGTAGCTACAGCTGTTCTGCTCCCCTTTAAATATGTGCGTATGCTGCGCATCACACGTCACTCATCTATGCCGAACATGTTGGTACTGGGAAATCAGTCCACTCTTTATCTGATGATGTGTTTTTCATTTTAGGTGTTGGAGCCATCAGACAGGAAAGTCTTGACCAATGTAACGAGGTGGTTCACAACCTGCACAAATCAGCCACAGTTCCTGAAGGCGTTGGGGAAGATCACTCTTTGTGAGAAGATGGTGCCAGTTACACCGAATACAAACCCTCCAGCCAATGCTAAAGCTGCTAATGCCAGTCCTGATGGTTCTCCTGCTGATGCCACAGCTAATAGCCCAGAAGCTAAAGACCCGGAAGCTAATGGCCCGGAAGCTAATGGTCAGGAAGTCCTGTGCCACAATTCATGAATACTTCTTTTATGTGGAAACATCATTCAGATTTTCTCAATGTTTCCTCCTACAGGCCCACCAAAGACAGAAGCCCAGCTGAAGAAGGACGCTAAGAAGAAAGAAAAGTTGGAAAAGTTCCAGCAGAAGAAGGACATGGAGGCAAAGAAAAAGACTAAGCCTCCAACAGAAGTATGGATACTGAACCTCTACAAATAGAACGTCTTATAAGACACAAGTGCAGCTTTGAGTATCTATATCTGGTCTATATCAACAACTTAACTTCATGTGCATTTTACCCTCATTTAGAAAAAGGCCAAACCAGAAAAGAAGGACCTGGAAGTGATCTCATACAGTGGTCCCACTGCCCCGGGGGAGAAAAAAGGTGATTTATCGATGCGGGTGGGAGTGTTTCCTCTCTCGTCACAGAAGGAGTACTCGTTAGTGACTTCACCATATGTGGGGTTGTAGCTTTCCCCATTCATAGAAAAGGTGGAGGGCTACCTTGCACGGCCACTGGATTCTTGTAATATCACACGATTACATGAGAGCCACACGCAACTCCATGTACTCAGGCTTCATGTCTGCGTTTGTGACCGAACAATAGTGGGTCAAACCAATCTGCGTCCTGGGAGGAGCTCCCTGCAGCTAAGGAGAAGTTTCGGTGACATGACACAGTGAGGGGTTCAAAACAATCATGATCGCTCCTTAAGAGGTTAGTGCAGATGCTGCAATACCATCAGTTATACCTGAACTGGAAGTTCTGGAATATTTCTTAATTTAAAGGAATGTATTGAAGGCTTTTCTCGATTTAATGCTTGCCGATCTCCAATGAGTGCCACGCAAATGGATCTGTGTCACAAACCATCGTGTGCGTCAGGTTTTGTTATGTGAGGAAGGATCATCCATGTGTTCCTCCTTAATATGTAGTGTTGTCATATGTCATTGTGATTATTTTGGGGCGATCTGTCAACCCTCTCTCTCTTTCTCTTCTGGTGTCAGATATCATTAGCCCACTTCCCGACTCCTACAGTCCTCAGTACGTGGAGGCTGCCTGGTACTCATGGTGGGAGAAGCAGGGATTCTTCAAGCCGGAGTATGGGGTAAAGAAGTCCGACACCTCGTGCTTTATTCAAACAGAAGATTTCACGTTTGTTATTCATCATTGCAGTCTGCAATAACATGCCCGTCTCTTTTAGAGGGAGAGTATTAGCGACCACAACCCCCGTGGCGTCTTCATGATGTGCATCCCCCCACCTAATGTGACTGGATCCCTTCACCTGGGCCACGCCCTCACCAACGCCATTCAGGACTCTCTGACCAGATGGTAACTTCAACTGGACTGTTTCATGAAATTCAAAACTATAACTTCAGTGAGGCTTTTGTTGCATCATGGGATTTCTTTCTTTTTTAATTCAGTTTTTATTTAATTGGATCTTGTTGTTATCGAGTGTGTTTGAATCGGTGTGCTTCCCCGTGTCCGTCCAGGCACAGGATGCGAGGTGAAACCACCTTGTGGAACCCGGGCTGTGATCACGCTGGCATCGCCACACAGGTGGTGGTGGAGAAAAAGCTGATGAGAGAGAGGGGTATGAGCCGTCACGAGCTGGGCAGGGAAAACTTCATTCAGGAAGTCTGGAAGTGGAAGAACGAGTGAGTGAACGAAGGAGGAGGTGTGATAGATTTTAACTTGTTTAAATACAAGAGTAAAGAAAAACATAATGGCTTCACCACTTTGCCTTTGCAGGAAGGGAGACCGTATCTACCACCAGCTGAAGAAGCTGGGCTCCTCTCTGGACTGGGACAGAGCCTGCTTCACTATGGACCCCGTGAGTTTAATCCATGAACTCGTATGAATACAATCTGAACAAATACAATCTGAATTCCTAACTTTCATGTCTTTACCGTCTCTCTGTCCAGAAACTTTCCAATGCAGTCCAGGAGGCCTTCATCCGCATGCACGATGAGGGCGTGATCTACCGGAGCAAGCGTCTGGTCAACTGGTCCTGCACTCTGAACTCTGCCATCTCGGACATAGAGGCAAGTAGGAACCTTACTGGAGTGATAAGATCAAGGCCATATGCCAGTAAAATCACATAAGTCACTCTATATTTGATTATTATTATTGTTATTTTTATTATTTAATTTGAGGGTTTTACACTTTGTTTGAGATTTAATAAAAAAATTGTGTGATAAAACACTTTGAAAGTGTATATATTTATATACCTATAATAACACGTACTAGATCTGGCTATCAAACTCTCTGAAGTACTGAGTACTAAAAAAGGCATTTGGGCAATTAAAGGCTAAATGACCACACATTCTCAAATACTAGATTTTGTTTGATTTTAAGTGTGATTTTGGTCATTTGGCAAACAGTCCCCAGCCCTACTGGGTTGACCCTGGTATCCGGCTGTGATGGTGACTCAAACGCATGTCCAGTGCTGGCCATGCGGTGCTCTCATCCTCCTCTGGTTGCTTTGCAGGTGGACAAGAAGGAGCTCACTGGAAGGACTCTGCTGCCGGTCCCTGGGTACACAGAGAAAGTGGAGTTTGGAGTGCTGGTGTCTTTTGCCTACAAGGTGGAAGGATCAGGTATATGAGCGAAGAGAGCAGAATGTCTTAAACCGAGGCACATCGTGCCACTTGAGTAATGCCTTTTATTTACAGTCCTTTCTCTTTGTGTTGCCCAGACGAGGAAGTGATTGTGGCGACGACTCGTATCGAGACGATGTTGGGAGACACGGCTGTCGCTGTCCACCCGGATGACTCCAGATATCAGCATCTGAAGGGGAAAATAGTGCTGCACCCCTTCTGCGACCGCAAGATGCCAATTGTCTTCGATGACTTTGTGGACATGAGCTTCGGAACAGGTAGGCATGGTTACGGGAGGAGACGAGCTGCCTGTGGGTCTGCAGGGTGCTGAGAACACGCAACAATAACGACTCTCCTTATTATGGCTGTTCTCTTTTTTTCCCTTTCTCGCTCTCTCTCCTGTTCTCTTTTCCCGCTGCACCATTTTCTGTTCAGGTGCTGTCAAAATCACCCCCGCTCACGACCAGAATGACTACGAGGTCGGAGAGAGACACAATCTGGCCTTCATCAACATTTTGAACGAGAATGGCCTCCTCATTAACGTGCCTCCTCCCTTCCTGGTACAGTGTCTCATTATCGTCCTTCCCCCTGCAGTTTGTGCATTTCCGCGGTGACACTAAAAGCCTTCTTCATAGTTTGCGTGGTTTAGCGGCGCCATGTCTCCATTTCTCATTTGTAACTCTTCTGTCTCCACCCCAGGGCATGAAGCGCTTTGAGGCCAGGAAGACGGTGCTCCAGGCTCTCAAGGACCGAGGCCAGTTCATAGAGATCAAAGACAACCCTATGGTGGTCCCCGTCTGCAGGTAAAGGGAGGTTCATGTGGGCGTCAGTAGAACAGTCGTGTTTTAGATTTTTTTTCCTCTTCATCTTATCCGTGATCATCCTTGTGCAATTTGATTCCCGGATGAATCTGCTCCATCAGTCGTTCTAAGGACATTGTGGAGCCGCTGCTGAAGCCGCAGTGGTATGTAGCCTGCAAAGATATGGGCAAGCAGGCCGCGGACGCCGTCAGAGAGGGCCGCCTCAAAATCATCCCCGATCACCACCTCAAGACGTGGTTCAACTGGCTGGACAACATCAGGTAACTATCCTTTTATTTTAAACGTGTTTCATCTGTTTGGTACTTCTTGTTTATACTCATAAAAAACAGAACTTTGCAGTTATGGCATGTCTGGCTTATTTTGGTAAATATGAATTAGTAAATATGTTGTTATCACAGTGATGTTTCTACATTTGAAACAGACAAAAGATTATGGAAAAACTGCAAATCGCAATTGAGAACCTGGAACCAGAGAATGAATGGCGGCATGTCTCAAAAAGGGATAATAGTAAATAAGTAATTCAATCAAAATAGCAAATGCATTTTTTTATCCATGAGTAAACTGACTAACCACATAATTGTTGCAGCTCTAAAGATGGAGATGATTTTGCACAATCAATGGAGTGAGTTTCCCGTTTCATCCATCTTCCTCTCAGGGACTGGTGTATCTCTCGGCAGCTCTGGTGGGGTCACCGTATCCCTGCATACTTCATCACTGTCAGCGATGCCGCTGTAAAACCAGGAGAGGTAAGAGGATGCCACTGTTGTCAACCTCTGGAGAGGAACGATTAAAAAGCTATGTGCACACTTCTTTTGCCTGTTTCTTTCTTTCACCTACTTTTTTCCCCCCCGCCAGGACATGGACGGTCGTTACTGGGTGAGCGGGAGATCGGAGGAGGAGGCCAGAGAGAAGGCGGCGAAACGCTTCAATGTGTCTGCTGACAAAATATCGCTCAGACAAGGTAGGAAGACCTCTTAATGAGGCGGTCTCATTACCACGGCTATTGTAAAGGTTATCTAATCGGTTAATGTTTGGCTACGACACAGAGCGCCCTAATGGGATTTATTTCTACTCCATATTCATACAGGTTACATCATTCTTGTCCTTGTCTTTCAGATGAGGATGTTCTCGACACTTGGTTCTCGTCTGGCATTTTCCCCTTCTCCATCTTCGGATGGCCTAATGAGGTGAGAGACTGAGGTCAGCCGCCTTCCTTCTGACTCAAATGGCAGGATAGGTTTGCAGTAGATGGTAAGAATATCTTCTGCATTAGCAACACTTAGAAAGAAAAGTGTATATAAACTGTAACGCCTGCCACACAAATTCGGATTATTTTTATTTTTTAAAATATGACTTTTGAACATTGCTTTGTTTATTGTTTCCCATCATTAATGTTGCCGTTTGCAATGTTCCCTTAGACCCAGGACCTGAATGTGTTCTACCCTGGCACTTTGCTGGAGACGGGCCATGACATCCTGTTCTTCTGGGTCGCCCGTATGGTGATGATGGGCCTCAAACTGACCGGCAAGCTGCCCTTCAAAGAGGTCCGCACACAACCCAACAGGGTGGGATGCTGGAGTTGGTAGCCGGACATGACTCAGGATGCGGATGCTTTCTTCCAGGTGTATCTGCATGCAGTGGTGAGAGACGCCCACGGGAGGAAGATGAGCAAATCTCTGGGCAACGTCATTGACCCTCTGGACGTCATTACAGGAATCTCCCTCGAGGTGAAGCCTCATCAAGTTTCAGATGCAAACTTACATTTATTCTTCCCTCTCTCCAGTTTGGGTTTTCTTTTACATGGTCACCTCACGCACACACTGCTCCCCGTGGGCTTACATCCTTGTATGATTTATTAAGCACTCTTTTCTCCTTCCAACAAGCTTTTATTGAGGCCATAAATCTCTTCACCACCTGGGCGGAAAGTGCTCAGTCAGTGGAAGCAGATCTGTCCTCTAGAGGGCACTGAAGGACTACACCATACGTTACCCACAATAATAAACCCCTTTAAAAGCTCCTTCCTGTCCTCTTCAACACCAAGCAGTGGGAAGGATGAAAAGAGAAAACCATTGAACACATGTTTTTCTGGAGGTGATGTCCCTCTCTCGCCCCCCACCCTCTAGGGTCTTCATGCCCTGTTTTTGAACAGCAACTTGGATCCTCTGGAGGTGGAGAAGGCGAAGCAGGGCCAAACGGCCGACTACCCCAATGGCATCCCAGAGTGTGGCACAGACGCTCTCCGGTTTGCCCTGTGCGCCTACGCTAGTCAAGGTGACTTTCTTTCTCGCTCTCTCGTTGTGCGCCTCCATTGGCCAACGGACCGACGACATCAAATAGATCAAAACACTGGAAAACATTGTTTCAGTCGGTCGGTATGCGGTGAGTCGTTACTGACTCGATTCATTTTATTCTCCACTGACGTCGTCCTTGCATTCCTGCGTCCGTCTCTCAGGTCGAGACATCAACCTGGATGTCAACCGCATCCTGGGTTACCGCTACTTCTGCAACAAACTGTGGAACGCTGTGAAGTTTGCCATGAAGACCCTGGGAGACGACTTTGTACCGTCAGAGAAAGCCCAGGTGAGGAGATGAAGGACCGAGAACATAAACCAGCGCTGCTCCCTGCACACGTGAACCGTCTGACCAAATACATGCTCAGTAACCATTGATTGTCTCGTTTACTCATCTTCTGCTTTCCTGCGCCGTCATAAAGGTGCACACGCTAACTTAAAGGCTTGTTGCACTTCATTGAATCCCCCCAGTTGTGTGGAGAGGAGAGCGTATCCGACCGGTGGATTCTGTCTCGACTGAGCGCAGCGGTCGCCGTCTGCGACGCCGGCTTCAAGGCCTACGAGTTCCCAACCATCACGACCGCCATTTACAACTTCTGGTTGTACGAGCTCTGTGACGTCTACCTGGTGAGAACGCGCGGGACCAGCGCGGTAACGTATGTGCGTGACAAGTGAACGCAGAAGACTTTGTACCAAAGCTGTTCCCTGCCGCGCTTCTCGTCCTCCAGGAGAGTGTGAAGCCGGTGTTCAGTAGATCGGAGGAAGACGGCAGCGGCGAGAGGCCGCGCCTGGTGTGCAGACAGACCCTTTACACCTGTTTAGAAGTGGGCCTGCGCCTCCTGTCTCCTGTGATGCCCTTCGTCAGCGAGGAGCTCTATCAGAGGTTACCGCGGCGACGGCCTCAGAGCGATCCACCCAGCATCTGTGTCACACCCTACCCCGATACCGAGGAGGTGAGATGGGGAGTGGCTGGTTAAAGACGCACTGATGTATGCGTGTCTGTGCAGGTCAGAACTGAAGAGGTTAAACAGCTGCAGATGTTGAACATCACATGTTTTAAATGAAAGCCCCCGAGTCAGTGACCTCTCCTTCTGTCTCCGTGATGTGCAATGTGTTTCTCTGTGACTTTCAGTTCTGTTGGCACAGCGTGGAGGTCGACCGGGACATGGAGTTTGTGATGACTGTGATCAAGACGATCCGCTCACTGCGATCCGACTACAACATGAACAAGACCAAAGCTGACTGTAAGATAACAGACCAAGCTTCGTCAGTAGTTACTCTGACATCACTCTTTTGGTTTCAGGCCATTTATTCATTTTCTGGATTATAAATGACAATTCCAGCGTCTTTCACCGCGGGTGTGATTCCCACACGACAGGAGGCTCTCCTTCCTTGATGAATAGAATAAGTGTACTGTATACTGTATATACTTCAATACAGTTTTGTAGGCAAATATTGTACTTTTTACTTTGTTTTATGGTGCATTGAACCACATTAAACGACAGAATAATATGTAGAGTAGTTCCACCTCGGCTACAACATTAAATGCCGACATATTAATGCCTTAACGATACTAATATGGTAACATAACACATGATAATGTATTTGCTGTGCATAACGAGTACTCAAGGTTACAACCTCGAAGAGCTAGTTTTTTTTGTAACCTGTGCATTTGTTGTGTTGCTCCTTTTGTGTAATGAGCTGAATAACCGACAATCTGTATCTGTTAACAGTCGTCTTAACCACCGCTTGTATTGAATCCTTAATGCAGCCAACACGTTATCTGTCGTCGCCTGGCCGTCCCTCATGTGTCCCTCATGTGTCTCCCAGGCTACCTCCAGTGCATTGACTCTGCCACGGCGGCCCTGGTGCAGAAGAACAGTCTGCCGATTCAGACCTTGTCTTATGCTCAGGCCGTCTTCGCTCTGACGGCGAAGCAGCCCGTCCCAGAAGGCTGCGCTGTGGCGATCGCCTCTGACAGATGTACCGTCAACCTCATGCTCAAGGTGAGGAGGAGGATCTGTTCAATTCAGCTCGGTCTCACCATCAAATTCGTAAAGTAGTTAAATTCACTGGTTTTTGTTTTGACACCTGAATAGTCTGAGAGCGTGGCCGCACCGCTCGAGGAAGATAACCTCTGCTTTAATTTGAGTTCAGGGTTTCCTCTACTCCTTTTTTTTAATGCCATGAAATAACAAGACCATTATTTCTAACCAGCCCTCGTCTTCACCTTTGATTCCCCAAGGGTCTCATCGACATGGAGAAGGAAGTGGCTAAGCTGATGAGTAAGAAAGGCGACTTGGAGAAACAGACGGAGAAATTGAGAGAGAAGATTGCAAAGAGTGACTACAAGGAGAAGGTGCCGGTGAAGGTGCAGGAGCAGGATGCCGAGAAGGTGGGAAAAGGAAATTGACTTGCAGGGTCTCTCGGGAAGTCACACTTTCTGGTTAAAGTAAATAATGACTTCTTTCTCCACAGCTGCGGCAGAGCCAATCCGAACTTGAAAAAGTGAAAGAAGCCACGGACAACTTCAGGACAATGATGAAACTTCCTTCTTAACGTGGTGTAATTCATGGTTTTATGTCTATTCATTTTCAACGGTGATTGTAGTACAGAGAGAATTCAATAAAGCTTTTATGAAAGACGATGGTTTCCAGCAGTGTTCCGAGGCAATTTTATTCTCTTATTTACGATCAAATTTCTTTCTTATCTGTACAATTTATTATTTAACACATCAAGTATTGAGCCCCTTATGTCAAACATTTTATTCAACATATTTAACAGACATCTAAGCATTATTTTAGGATACAGCTTTGTTCATAAAGATAGTCCACAGAAAATAAAAATACCTGACCGTCACACTTTGGCTGCATTTTAAAGATTCAGACTAGATTTGCAGGTTAGTCAATATTTAAATGCTAGCGATGCATTTCTACTTCTAATTGCTTCTTTACAAATACAGCCAATGAATGGAAGGAGGGAAAAAAAAGCCTTTTTCCCTAGGAGACTAACACTGAACAGAATGAATCTAACCAACCAAACGATGTACCATATTTTACAGGCGTGTGGCTACGGATGAGAGAGAGTAGAGCAGATCTTCTCAGATGCCACTACAGCAATAATAAACATGACGATGAATCAGTTCTACATTCACACCATGCCAGAAACACGCTCTTGACCACAGGCCATCCAAATCCTCCGCTGCTGGTTCCCTCGCGTCCATCCAGCCATCGTTCTCTACAGTCTCCAGGGAGACTGGAACTCGGAGGCGGGGAGAGGAGTGCAGTGTGTCGTTTCAAAGTTTCGCATGTGCTTTCGTGCCTGGGAGAGTGAAAGAGACAGCGGGGAAGGAGGAGGAATAGATATGAGTGGAGTGGGTGGGCAATGAACAAAAAGTGGAGAACTTGATTATATTAGGTTCAGTCTTTCTGGCTCAGTGCCGTACAAATCTCCCATCTCTTAAGGATTTACACGGGAGGGGGATAAAGCCCAATTCAGAAGGAATTACCGGGAGAGCCAAAGCATAGCATTAGCTGTAATTGATGGCACTGGTCTTGTTTGATGTTAAATGACTTCAATAAGCTGAGCGCGGTGAAATATATTACAGCAGACAATCGAAGAGCACAGGTGAGCTGGTTACTATGGTGACCAGAATAGAGTTCCTCTGGTAATTATGTCTGAATAGCAGTGATTTTTTTTCCAGTGGGAGAGAATAGGTAGTTAGCCTTGAACAGGAAGACAGGACTTACTGGGGAAAGGGAAATTAGACTTTGTATTCCGACTGGCGGTGTGATAAAGACAACAGGTGGCTGCCCTTTAAATCAGACGGCGGGAACAACGGCACACACGCTGGGTTTGAGTGCATGGATAACAAAAAGAAAAATAACTCTTTCCTTACCAAGAAAAGAGCCAGCTGCCGTCTGCTCTCCAGAGTCAGGTCCTCACCTGGGAACAGAGGCACACGAGAGAGTGCGTGTGAAGCCATGTCACAGTAACATGCATGAGAGTGGTACCGTGTGCAGTTTGTTTGCCTCCGCACTGTGAAAGGACCCGAGGGCTTACCAACACTCCACGGAAACACAACATCTCGGTCTGCCTGATACGACCGCAGCACAGACACACACCAGTTATCGTCCACTTTGTAGCCAAAGTACACCGACGCTGCGGAGAACGAGGGCGCTGGCATTACACACAGCTGGTATGCCAACACATACACGTTTCCTCAGTATAATATAAAATGTGATTTCTACATCTACAAAACAATTTGTGACGGCTGAGCAGAGTTGAAGGCGATTGAAAGTGTCCAATGGAAAGGTGGTGACACATACCCTCCTCTAAGGGGTTGGCGCAGCCCAGCCATTCCCTGACTGCTCTCACCGCATCATCCGTCATTATCTTCGGATACCTAGGCAGAAACATGAAACAGACTTCATCACTCGTCTCATCAAGTCAGAACATATTGATCGTACTCAGGGTTGAGAACACCGACCTGGATTGCAGCAGTTGAAGCAGGAGATCGTTGCCTCTGTTCGACATGACGTCCTCTGGACCCCTGTAATATACAGCGAACAACGTATTATAGTGTGAGTGGTCTTTGAGGAGGCAGGTGAAGGCTTCCTCCTGCACTCAAGACACTTAACCTCAACAAACTGACAATTACTGTTGTAAATGGGTACGTTTCTGGTGTGAAAGTGTTTCTAATTATGTTGCAGTATTATATAACCATGAATTAGATATAGTGCTACATGCCATTTGGCATGCTTCTACTCTTTAAACCCACACGCCAATCATTTGATAGTCATTTAATGGCAAATGCTATAGATTTTCTTGCATTTTAACTTTAAGTACTTGACAAAATGTCACTCGTTAATTCACGACATACTAGTGGGTGTACTAAAACATTCCAACCAATGATAGTCTCTGTCATTGTGAACAGAAACAGCAGTTGTGCCCCAGTGGTAGCTTTTTTTCCATCATAGGAAATCTGATATGCGCCAGCCCGACATCAGGTGCACAGTCTTTCTAACTTTGGATGCCATTTTAAATTGAATGGATGTTATGTCCTCATTAAATGTCCTATTTCAACCAAATATGTCCTACCAACATTATGCAAAACCCAATGGAAGGCAAACCTGATACTGAGACATTTGGTTAAGACTCACATTGTGGTGATGATCTCATCTCTGGTTCTCCTGATCAGCAGGACGGGTCCCTGATATCTGGAGGAGGAGAAGGAGTCGAGTGTAAATTGGCCACATCACTGTGGTTGGTTTTTCACAGGCTTATGATAGTCCTGAGTATCACTATAAATAGACTGTCCACTCACTTGAGAAGCTGCTTGGCGTTGTTGAGGTTCATATACTGTCTCACTGTGTGCTGCACCAGCGGCCCTAAGAGATAACAAAGACATCTCAGTTGCTGAAACAAATCTCCCTGCTGCAAACACATAATAGATGAAGGCCTCGGACTCACTCCAGCTGTTGGGCATGACCTTGAGGGCCAGCGGCAGGAGGTCATCGAAGGAGGCGTCCAACACTAATGATTGGATCTCTGGGTACGACATCACTGCCCAACAGGCTAAGGAGGGAAATAAGGGGCATCAAATGAGTCGAGAGAAGCAGAACCAGGATGAAGGACTAAATAACATGATTCTAATTTATAGCATCCTATATTGTTGTTTTTTCTCTCTGTACCTGTGAATCCTCCGATGGACCACGCATAGACCATAATGTCAGTGAGCTGGAAGCCCAGTTTGTGCATCGCAAACTGGATCACTACATCCATGGCGTTGGCCTCATTTTGGGGGAATGGCACTCCCTGGCAGAAAGTGAAAAATCAATACCTATGCATTATTAAACATAGTGGCACTCAACCCACCTAGGAAACAACACACCGCCAAAGAGTAAACAGATTTCCAATGTTTTATTTCACCCCAGTGACAACATTGACCATGTACTTCATCCTCTTGTGAAACACTGTCCAATTGAAACATGCCGTTATTGTTTCCACTGCGTTGTTTGTCCAGCTATGTGTAAGCCAATGAAAACACTGCTTCTTACCGTACTGCCTGCAAAGCCCGGGTGGTTCCAGCCCAGGACAGAGTAGCCTCCTACAGTGCACAGCAAGTCAAGGTTTAGCCAAGTTTAGGCAAAATACAACCATTTCACAAAAAGAGACATTCTGTTCTTTTGCATAATAAACTATCTCGACTCCTAACGGAGTGGATTCCTCACCCTCTAGTGGAGTGTTCATGCAGCCCACCTCGTAGAAGCCTGCGTTCCCCTCACAGCAGATGACCTGAGGCAGAATTCATACTCTTACATTTCAAGAGCCACCCTTTACACGACTGATGTGACACGAGTTTCAGTGGAACAACCCAGAGGCATAAAAACTACAAATGCTTGCAGACACTAACCAGGGTCTGGCCGGTCTGGCCCCCGTCCCTCCTTCGATCCACAAACATTGTGTCGATCTCATTGCCATCGCAGGCCACCAGCTTGTTCCTTTGGCCGTCAAACTGTGAGGAGTGGAGACAAATTGACAAATAATGAAAACCAATATTTATTGAAACAAATAGAGACAATAAGAGAGTGAGTGTGTGTTTCTTTTACCTCTTCTATTAACCTAGCCTGGCCTTGCAAGAGCATGGGCCGCATGGCTTTCTGCAGTAAACCTACAGAGCCCGGGTACAGCATCCTCCTCCCAAATGAATGGACGATAAGAAAACTAGAGAGGATGAAATAAGACACAATGACAACACGGGACAAATACTTCCCATTGATTTGGGAAAGAAATGACTCAACACGACTGGAATGAGATGCAAACCTACTATAAAATCAGAACGCATCAATCCCCTCACTCTGATACTAGTAACCCATATGCAGAGTCGTCCTGGAGTCATGCAGAGCCTTTATTTGGGGATTATGCTGTAGACACTGCATTTACCTGATGATGTGGCATGGTATAGTTCTCACAGAGTGGAGGACGCCTTCTGCCGCTCCTCCTAATCTGGGCTCCGGCTTGAGCAGAGAAACACCAGCCTTGGATAGTTTCCTGTTTAAAACAGAGTCGAAGGCTTACAATGAAACAGGAGAGCCACAAAGCATTTGCAGGCATGAAAACGGGTCAGGAGTGAAAAAGGTGAGAAGGATAGGCGCGCGGGGGGGGGGGGGGGGTGCTGGTGACTTCCACGAACATTGATGTTGGACGTTGTATGATAATCTGTAGGCATGGACGGATTAAGAAACCACGGGCCCCTGGGCCTGGATGTGTCGTGCTATGGTAAAAAAAGAGTTTGACCTTTCCATGACCTTTGACCCGATTGATCCCAAAATCTAATCAAATGGTCCCCGGATAATAACCAATCATCCCACCAAATTGCATGCGATTCAAGAACATTTTGACCTGTTCATGACCTTTGACCTTGACCTTTGACCCGATCGATCCCAAAATCTAGTCAACTGGTCCCCGGATAATAACCAATCATCCCACCAAATTTCATGCGATTCGGTTCAATAGTTTTTGAGTTCTGCGAAAGATTTTGACCTGTTCATGACCTTTGACCTTTGACCCGATCGATCCCAAAATCTAATCAACTGGTCCCCGGATAATAAACAATCATCCCACCAAATTTCATGCGATTCGGTTCAATACTTTTTGAGTTTTGCGAATAACACGCATACAAATAAATAAATAAATACACGGCGATCAAAACATAACCTTCCGGCATTTTCAATGCGAAGGTAATAAATAAATAAATAAATACACGGCGATCAAAACATAACCTTCCGGCATTTTCAATGCGAAGGTAATAACAGCGACGTCACGCGCGGAGGCTCAGGCCCAGGGGCCCCCTGAGCTCATGGGCCCCTGGGCCTGGGCCCGGTAGGCCCGTTTGTTAATCCATCCCTGTCTGTAGGTCCTCCATTCTGGTGATCGGGCCCTATAATAATAGTAATATTGTGTATAATATGGTCATTCATGAACCAACTTCCTTTTTTTTTGGCGTGAACAAGTCTTCAAGTCTTGAGCTCTGCTGAGCCACGAGTCTGTTCCTTGAGTCTGTTCTGCCTCTACCTGGTTGTCACGATCTTCTATACCATACCTGCCATAAATATCATGATACTGATACAATACCATAAAAGCAGTATACCATAAATAAGACACTGGTATATTTATCTATAATAGTAATAAATAAAATATCTGTATGGTTCACTTTTTACCAACTTTTTCAACACTTAACAAATGGCAGTAATATTAGTATGAGCCTACAAGATATTAATGAAACTACATGGAGCCATCATAGCATTGATTATACACTATGAGGCCGTTAGTCTCTGACCAGATGATACAGAGTTCATCAGGATGAGCAGCTGTAGAGTTACAGAACTTTACAGACTGAACTTAAACATTTCACTTCTGGCATCTTTTTTTATTTTTATTTTTAAAGCCGACAATTCCGCCACTTAACGCCCCTCTCTGTTAGCGCTGCGCAGTGTGCGCAGACAGCTTGACACGGAGCAGCGCGTGCGCTCTGATCCCGCGATCTTAATGAAGTATCGAGACTAAAAATATGCAAAATCACATCGCTCTTCACCCTTGTGTTGCCTTCGGGTCAATTTGACCCGATTCAATGTTTCACCCTCCTGTCGCCTTCGGGTCAATATGACCCGATTCAATGTTTAACCCTCCTGTTACCTTTATATTTACTAACATATTTTACCCTTGAGGTCAATATGACCCCAGCTATTAAAATCTCCAGAAAATTATTAGAATTAATATTGTTTTCCAAGTTTAAGTGTGAGGTACTTTATGTTTGTTTGTTGACTCCCGAAAGAACACCGACATTAAACATTGAATCGGGTCAAATTGACCCGAAGGCGGCAGGAGGGTTCAATATTGAATCGGGTCAAAATGACCTGAAGGCAACACAAGGGTTAACGTACGGGTACTTTGTTAGCATCGCTCCACCGTGCAGCGTGACAGCAGCAGATGTAGCGGCTAACATACAAGCTAACCTAAACCACCAAACGCTGAAGACATCTTGACGCTGATTGGCCGAGACGTGACACGTCCCATCAAAGATGTTCTATTGCGAAGAGCACCACTCCACATTTTCTCCGTGTCCCACTCCAATCTCATAAACGCCGGCCGGCCAATTGACCCCCCCTCCCCTACCCCAAAACAAAAACGCTTCGGATCTACACGATTCACGTAAGTCACCTATTTTGGTTTCAAAACGGCGAATTTCGCCGAAAGGTGAGGGATTCTCATGCCTGCATTTGACATTCGGTGGATGCGTTCGTCCAATGTCCTTCAAAGTGCTCTGAGTGCTTGCATTCATAAAGAACTGACCCTGGTGGTAATAGAAGGGCAGCAAACACATTTCAGACGCATGACATTTTAAATGACGGTAAAATAGAAGAGCAAAAACGTACGGATTGCTGACTTCTGTCCAGCTGAAGTCCGAAGGCCAGAACGAGAAGTCAAAGTCATAGCACCTCAGGCTCTTCTACAAAGGAATCAGAAAGACACAAACGAGCTGTCACTTGAGTTAAGTTATGATGTATCAATATGGATATTTACAAAGACAGGCGTAATTATTATAAATCCTGAGGAGTACTTCGGGTTGCCATGAGCGCACCTTATTTGTTGGCGTGTGATTCTTTTGAGTTTCTTCTAGAATGGAGAGAAACTGAATATACTCAGAGTTTTTCCATCTCCCCCAGCCTGGGAGAGAAAAGGAAGGAGGAAAAGGAGGCGTGAAAAAAGCAAAACACAGAGAGAGCATGGAACACAAAAATGTAGTTGCAAAACCTGAAGGAATGCGTTTAGTATGCTTTGTATGCTAGTATGCAATGTCCATGAAGTCAGATTTGCATGTACAGCATAAGATGAATGTACTGAATTAGTCATCGCCTGTAGCCTTACCTCGAAGACAGGCTACTCCTAGAAGACACACCAGCACTGTTCCCAAATACTGACTCACTGGAATCAGTTTACTGCTGCAGATGTAACCTAAAAATACACAAAGCAAGTGACAGACATCCACATAACCCCCCCCCCTTTCCCTTCTAGACCTCAGCCTCATTAACAGGCACGGATACAAAGATTCACAGTCTGACAACCACCCTCGAACCATATGCATAAATCAATATCAGAAGCTCAATTATACACTATGGAGTAGCACACAACCTCAAGCAATTAATTTCTATTGCAGCACAGCACAGTCTTCCTGGTGATTCAGTTGATTAACTTTATATTAATCCCACTTGCAGGAGAACAGAGAACATTGGCTCAGTGGCAGTATGTTTGCTTTAATGGAAGAGGAAAAAATGTCAGCAAGAAAAAAATACATATTTTGACATTTACCGCTGCCAAACCTTCTAACTGAGAATGACTTCTACTGAAACATGTCAGGCTCACATTTGAATATAAACTTAAAATATAATATGAAGGCGCGAGAATCTTTTAAAATGTATTTACCATTTAAAAAAAAAAAAGTATATACACACACCCACAGTATATATATATATATACTAATATACTATGCTAAATCTATGCAAAACTAAACCACTCATAAAGTACAACTGATGTTAAAAACTATATCCACTTTAATAAAATGAATGACATCTATCAAAATGTTCCAACTACACCTTTCTCTGAATCTTGGACTGCCGAATTATGTTGGGATAATATCACATGGTATTTAGCTAAAATTCAAAAAATCATAATACTGAATAATCACATTATTATTCTCTTCTACAACCACTTCTGCTGCTCTTTAACAGCTATTTTAATTATAATTCACAACTAATGTTACAATTAGAAATGTGAAAATGTCCATCGCAGTTTCTCAGAGCCCAAGCTGACATTTATAAATGTCCTATGTTGTCCAACAGACAGCCCCAAAATAAAAAAAATACATTTACAAAACTATAAATTAAAAAAAGACAAAGAAAGGTAGAACATCCTCTCATTGGTCAAGCTGGAACCAGCGATTGTCTGATGTTATTTCCTAATACGAGACTTAACAAAGTTAACATTGATGCTCAACTAATCCAAATACATTTCCAAATTCCAAAAAGCGGTATAGAAATCTGAATTATTATTATTATAAATCATTCCAGCTCGTCATAACTGCAATTTATAGTAGAGAATAAATAAGTTGGCCCCAACATGCAGTTCTCAACCTACCTTTCCTGTACAAATAGCAAAGGAGAAGAGGAGAGCTATAGTAGGACAGGGACCACAGTGCTGAAGCCTGGAGGAAGACAACACACACTTAATAACTTCTCCATCTTTCCCATGCAGTATCATCAAACATACACCCTACTGACCCAGCCGAGGATGCTGTCGGTGTGTTTCTCCAGACTCCTGGGTTGGTAGGTCCATCCCTGCTGTGAGACAACATGTGCACACAGTGAGCACCGCGTCGGTCAGAATGCTGTCGTTCGCTGGCAACTAGTATGCAGCCATCCAGATGTGGAGCTGTGCAGGGGCTCTGCTAAAGTAAACACGTATGCAGACTCTTGTTATTCGTTGCCCGTCCAGCTTCTACTCGTGTTCTCCCCCCGTGTTGGGCTGTTTATTCCCACTTAGCATTAGCTTAACGAGGTCAACGTCACAGAGGAAAACAGTGTAAGGAGCTTCAGTTAGACGAGCCGCTGCGGTCGCGGCGAAGCAGGAATTAATGTAAGAAGCAAAGACGAGCGTGTTGGTGTGTGCCTGTCGTTTCATTCATTTACAAAGTGTCACCGAGCAGCGACAGCAGGGTTTCAATAACAAACACTTGACACTTCCGGGACGCAGCCGGAGAGCTACAGCCATGCTAAGAAGATGAGATTCTGCTCCGTTTGCGCAGTCGGCTGTTCAAAAACAAAGTGATAATAAGACATGTGTTCCTACCCTCCTCCCAGCCCTGCCCTCAGGTCGAGACTGGTCCGGTGAGCGGTGAATACGCTGCAGATGAGGCCCTAAAATACAGCGGAGCCACATCGAGCCGGCCATTCTTCCACTTTGAGTGCTACGGAAGCCCGCACTGACCACAACCTCAAAGGCGAAAGCGCTTAGTAATTTGATCGGGGGAAAATAATTTGAGATAAGCAACAATACAGATATGTTTATTTATATAAATATATTTATAAATACAGATATCTATATAAATGCAAGACAACTGGTTCAATAACAAATGCTCAAATAAGAAAGAATATTACATGAACTTCCACACATTTGGAACACAATTGAAATCCGTACCAATTTTTCTCGAGCCATTAAAGCAAGTCAGTAATGCAGTACTGATACAGAGCAATACTTTAAAATACAAGAAAACACATCCAAGCAATTGAGTTGTATCTCCCTGAAGCACTGAAGTGTTTCTTTAAACACCAACTCTGACACTCAGTTACTTTTGTTTATAAAAGCCTTCTGCTGCAACCGGGGACTGAGCGGATGTGACAGCTGGATGAGGATGAGATGTGGGTTGGTGATTTGCTCTGACACTGTTAGCATCTGAAAACAGAGAATAAAGACAATTGTGCACACAAATCTCTCGTCCAGTCTCGTTTATTCTTCCTTAAACACAAACACAAACAGCCCACGCAACCACGACACACAGGGGCAGAGGGGCGCTGCCTGTCAGCGCTTGTCGTGATATTTTGCCACATTGTCAGAGTAATGTTCAGCAGGCCAGTATGATTGGGGAGTGTGAGAGGATGAGGGGCAGATGAGTGACAGTGCCGCCCCCCCCACACACACACACACACCAGCAGCACACCTTCTTTTATCCACTCACTCACACTTTTGTGTATGCACACAAATATAATGTCTATGACACACACACACACACACATACACACACACACTTCAGCATAAAAAACACACAGAGCTGATGCAAGGATTGTTGCCTACCGCTCCAGTTCCTTATAGACATCATCTTCTCCTCTTGGCTTCAAATCCTGGCATAAAGAAGAAAAGGGAGAAGGAAAGCAGGGAAAGTGTGAGTGAAGTGGAGGAGAAAGAGGAAGTAAAGACTCATGGTTCTGGGCCAGATTTATGTCCCTCTGTGCCCTGTGTAATGAGATTGATTTGTTAATACTACTAATGTAAAAGTGACAGTTGATAGACAATGAGTTTATCTGAGAGGGCTGCAAATGTGAGGGAAGACATCTCTGCTGACAGCTTAGGGAAGAAGCAATAGAGAGTCTGTCTGCCTTGGTAGATGTGTGTGCCACATCTCCTTACAAACACACATATGCACCATGCCTTTGTGCGTAGGCAAGGGACGACACAATAACTCACCATGTAGACTGAGCCCAGGGAAGGAGCCTGTTGGGAAGGGAGGAGAGTGAAGAAAACAGGTTTAATGAACAAGTGACAGAGAGGGAGGGATAATGAAAATCAGAGGGAAACCCAAGACAGAGGAGGAAAGCAAAACATATCAAAGTGCACAATAGAGACAGGAAAGAGGAGGGCAGGGTGAGAGAAATAAAAACAAGAGAAGAGAAAGAGTGTTACCAGAGGGGAGGAGTGGGAGAGGTGAAGATGAGGAGGGAAATTCATCACTTAGTTATTGAAAATGTCTGAATGCATCACCTGTCTGATATCCTCAGGATTCTCATAGATGTTCTCTGCCTCACCTGAGTGCACAGACATAGACTGCTCAGTACCTGAGTAAAGAGGGAGAGTTACCAATATAGCCGCCCCCACACACACACACACGCGCACACACACACACACACACACACACACACACAGGAGTGGGGGACGTAGGAGCAGATTCATTACAACAACCCCAGAGGATGTCACGGCCCACATCACTCAGTGGCAGCCGACAGGAGCAAAAGATGGACAGAACACGGGAAGCTGTCAAAAAAAGAAAGCGCCGGAAGACTCACCGCGATCAGAAATGTGTTTCTGTCTCCATAGCAACACACAGACAGCTGCAGCAACCAGGGGCACCAGGAGTAATAAAGCAGAGAGAGAAGGGAGCAGGGAGGGGGTGGTCACGCTGACACCCTCGACTAAAAGAGAGGAAAAAAGTGAGAGCTGTGACTGCTTCCAAGAACAGTAATATCAAACTTGTCGAGCTCAGAGTTTGCGTGGTTACATGACATCGAGAGAAGTTATTGCTGTTTGTTCTCCAGTTTGTCAAGAGGGGGGACATCTTTTCCTTTACGTGACCACTTCAAGCCAATGATTTTAAGACATGATGCAGCTGAGATTTACCAAACATGTTTCATACATTTGCATCATGCTGCTGAAGAATCATCAGTATTTGTACTCTTAGTTGATGCACTTATTGTAAGTCGCTTTGGATTAAAGCGCCTGCTAAATGACATGTAATGTCATGTTATGTAATCAGTACCAAAGAGACCAGAGATGCTGCCACTTCCATCCAGAATAGTTTGACTTTACATGATTTGTCTATTCCCTATCTCATTATCTCAACATGTAGGAAGTCATTTATGTAGGAAAGCCAGGAGAAGTTTTTTTTCTGTGCAATTTAAATAGTCTTTCAGCTAAAGCCTGTCCATGCAGCATCGGAAAAAAACAGGTGAATTGAAGGCTTAGGCGTGATTATGACAAACATTACACAAGTAGCAGTCTAATTCTGATGGAAGAGCTCACGCGTGATTTGTTTGTTCACATGATGAGGATGACATCACTGTTGCAAAATACAGCGACATGAGAAGCAAGAGCGAGGCACTCGGTGCTGGTCTGCTGCGTCACACGTCGTTGGATGAAGAGAGCAGCTTAATGGGCAGTTACAGCACAACAACCACTTTTGAGAGAATCTTCATCCCTTTCTTAACAATTCATCCGGTGTTTGTCTGCGGTATTTGTTGTTATCAGAAACCTGGCAGAGGGATTGGCCCAAAAGCTTCACCTTGGTCCCGGTGTCACAGCTTTTCGCCGGCATCAATCTTTATGTGCCGTGTGAGTTGTAATTGATTGGTGAGTGTGTGTAGAGGTTGCTAATGGAATACTCCAGTGAGTGCTGACCCCAAGACTTACCCGCTCTGTTCTCCATGCCACCGTTAACGTATGAATTATGGTAATTGAGTGCAGTGAAGTGAGGCATTAACGCTCCCAGTTTCTCACTAGCACATTTCTCCTTTCTCTCTTCCTGTTTTTTTCCAACTTCCTCTATCTCACCTTTTCCTTTCCTCGATTGGCACTTTCTCACCTATTTCATCTCAAATGAAGTCGGGGGATGAATTGGATCAGTGTGATTGTAGAGGAGTGTGGCTGATAGAAGGCAGTCCAAAGAACTGCTTGAATGTGTTGCAAATTATGGGCCAACTCAGGATAACAAATGATTGCAGAACATCTCTGACATTTTAAGTATTTTATGTGCTTCAGAGCGCCATGATTGCTTCAATTTTGCATCTTATGAACTGTGACATCGGTGAAACTAATTTTATTATGCCACATTTTTATTTCCTACAACCATCACTATACCTTTGGATGTGGTTTACGTGCTGTAAACCACATCTAAAGGTAGTGATGAGATATCCCCAAATTATTTATATCTCTCAGTACTGATTATTTAACTTTTTTCCAGTGAACCGTAACGTCTCTCACAACAATATGCAAAACCTTCTGGATGCTAACCAAAACATATCTTTATACATGTTTAACTGTCACTGCTTATTGTCACACTATTAATTATCCACCAAGAACTACAGCTATCTGGCACTATTGCAGCCTGTCACTTTCAAACTGTGTATATGTCGTCCAACATTACTCGGATTTAAACTCGTCACTTTTTCTCAGGTGGAGATTCTCGTTACTCCGGACATATTCCACATTAAATATCTTTTTCTGATCCTGCCTTTCCAACTAGGTTAAATCACGCTTTCTCTCTTTCCTCCATTGCCATCACTCTTTTAGCCGTACCATCAGCGTGCATCATCATGTGCTCTGGGCCCCTCAACCCAAAGTGATGTATTGGAGGTAACGGGGAGTGAATTCATCTTTGCTAAGGGATCCATTCAACTGTCACATCCTCCTGTGCTCCCCCACAGCCACCAATACAATAAGTCTGAATAATTTAGTTTTTGTGGGGAGAGATGTCCTAAGGTCCTGTCTTCTTTTCGTCGCTTATAAACTGGTGAGTGTGATGAGAGAAACGATACCCTTTAAGTTGTGTGTTCTATCGAGGCTGAGCAGAGTATTACAACGGTGGTGGATTTTTATGAAATTTGGGCACGCAAAATAACTTATTCCTGCTGAATATTATTTTCAAATCACAATGTCACAGAAGTTTTGACCCGTGACCTTTTAAGCTACATTAAGAAAGCGTAACATATGCCATCTGTCAGGAGCTTTTTCCTGCGTAAGCCGTGGGCTCTCTGGCAGATGGATTGACCTGAAGTTGGCTTGAATGCGCCGCAGAACGCTTCACGAAGCACACATCCGAGAATCTTCCACATTCACGGTTCATTATCTCCACTGAGTTGACAGGAAGTCTTCCACGACTCCTGTCCTAGTAAAATAATATAGTGTTGATTAAGAAAATCTGAACACAGAGCAGTCTTTGTTATACCATACCATCCATCACACGTTCACGGGGCAGTGTGACAGCATGCGTTGCCCAGACAGTCCGCCCATTATTCAGCTGTAGGGAGCAGGTGTAGTTCCCGGCTGTGTCTGAGGTGATGGGTAAGGGCAAAATGGTGGCGATCCTGCCAGGGGTTTTGCTCATCACGTGCAGATGACGACTCTCATTCTGGTATTTCCAACGGGCACTATGGACCTGGGACAGCTCCGAGTACAGGCACCACAATTCCAGCTTTGAGGAGGAATGGCGTGTTTTAACTGTTGCTGTGATGCAGAGAGGCGAGGGGGACAGAGAATGTTACAAATGAAAATAAATTGAAGAAAGGATGAGGAAGTAAAAAAGACAGGCAGGAGGAGGGAAGTGAAGGGAGCGAGGCAGGATGAGAAAGGGAAAGGGTAGTGTGTGAATATAGAAAAGGCCAGGGACAGAAGGAGAGTAATGGGGTAAAGGGAAAGTGATATGAAAAACAAAGAACAATTCAGAGAGGGGTCAAAATAATATATATTCATTAAAGTGATTTGCTGCTAATGCATTGTTGACTGTGACTGATGCTTAGTGTCTCGTCAAACTGAAATGAGGATCCATCTGGGTGTAATCAAGCTTCACAGAACCCCCACACACACACACACAGACACATAAAAACACACACATTTCAGCCTTGATTAGTGTGATCAGTGTGGGCCACATCCAGCCTTGGTGGGAGGGCTGCAGGTATAATCATACATAATGATACTTATAATGAGGTGGGGTAAAAATATATGCGTCACATGATTGGTGCGTGGGTGTATGTGTGTGTGTATGAGGGATGCAGTCTGACAATGACAGTGACGGATCGGCTGGTCACGTTAGGGCGGCTGTGATGGATGCCAGTGAGACCGTGATTAGTAAAGTCTTCCAAGGCCGCCGTGACAGGGCTTTGGATGTGTATGTGTGTGCGTGTTTGGTTCTGCCCGTGTGGTTGCACATGCGTCCCGCGTGCGTTTGAAAAGGGTGAAACCTCCCTATGGTGTTCTGCTGAATTTTTTTATTTTTAAATGAATGAATCGGGCAAATATAACTTTCCATGAGCAGTATTGTAAATGTGTTCATTTAGTGATGTGACACCATCTCTATGACTATAGGACTATATGACTTCTGCACAATACACGGGGAGCTGGTGAGAACTAGTATCTTTCTTAAGGACAGCAGGGTTTTGTCTTTGTCTTCTCGAAACATGGGTCCTTTGACTATCTCTATAATCCTTTACCATTTATGTGTAAGCCTTTCAGATGTAAAGGGTTATTTGACATTACCTCACTTGTCTACATATTCATTAAGTATGGAGCTGGAACCAGAAGGCGATTGTGTTGGCGTTGCATAACGACTGGAAGGGGAAACAGCTCCCCTGGCACGGCCATTGTCTAAAACTCACTTATCAAATATGTGTTATTTGTTTAATCCATGCACAAACAACAATGTGAAAAGACAAGTTGTGGTTAAGTGGAGTCATATGTGATAGCGGGATACAGTGACGTACAGAGTCTTGTTGTCACAGTGAGGTTGCCAGGCAACCAGCGGAGATGTAGGTTCACCCCTCCTCTGACAACTGGCCATTTTAAACAACTGGAAACATTTTGGATTTCCAACATGTCGTACGAACAAATCCCATTCGAGCATTAACCCGACGCGCTAAGCTAATGGCCCCCGGGCTCCAGCTCCACCACGTCAGTCTGCTCCGCTCACAGGTTATGTTTGGTTGGTTTCATGTTGGTGGCTGTGGCTAAGGGGTAATAGTGTTTTATTCATTAGCGGTTTGATGCCCTGCTCCCCTTCTCTGTGCCCTTGAGCAAGTCACTGAACCCCAAGTTGCTCCCCGGGCGCTTCACAACACTGCCCCTAATGCTTTGGATGGGCTAAATGCCAAGGTTCAATCTCATGTATGTTTATGGCTGTTCAGTTTAGGTTCAATAGATTCATGTTTAGTGCTTCCTGCTCTGGTGTTGGATCCCTTCTGGCCTACTTAGTTTCACCTGTTAGTCCTGCACTCACTAGATCTCTGCTCACCTGTTCCTACTCCCCCATTAGTCTCTAGACACCTATGAAATATTTCATCATAAAAGCAACAAATGAAGTAATATCTTTTGTAAGAATAATATTCAACACCCAAGCAGAATAAAAACAAACTTGGGCTCTCCTGATGGTAATTTTTCATCCATCAGTTTAATTGTCTCTTTTGTGACAGCTACTTTGCACAACTGCCACCGTAAATGGAATATTAACCAGGAGAAATACACCACAAATCCATCCCCGCCCCTTGTTTTATTCCTCCTAATCCACCTCCTGCATGTCTTTCTCCCCCTCCTGACCCCGATCCGTACCTGTCAGCACGCTGAGCGTGGTCCTGCGGCTGACGGCGATGTCATTGAGGAACACTTCGCAGATGTAGAGGCCGCCATCTTTTAACTCAGGGGTGAGCAGAAAGGAGAAGCTCCCGGCCTCCGCGTTGTAGGGGGGGCCAGCGAGCTGGAGTCTCTTGTTGTGTTTGGTGACAAAGGTTAAACCCCCCCAGCTGTCATTTTGGTACACCAGTTCTACCTCACTGTGCTTCTTGCTGTCTGGAGGTAGCCAGTGAAGCCGGACGTAGTCCCCTTGGACACCAGGGCAGGTCAATGGAAACAATGTCTGAGCCCGAGTGGCGGTGGAGATCTCCGTCTCTGCAGCAAGTAAGTGGAAACACAAGAGAAACCATAGTGATGAAATAGATGAGACGGCGAAGAGTGGAGATAGACATGAAGACAAAAGACCGCATGAAAATATACAGAAAGGGAATTGGGGATAAAAAGAGGATGGATAAAGACAGAGAGACTAAACAGAATAGTAAGAGAGTCGGGAAATGGAGAGAAGAGATGATATCCTACAACAATGCTGAGAGTTACTTCTTCAGTTGGTTTTGCATTCTGCTCTGCCTGCTTATCAAGCTGCTGACACAGGACTTTCAGACTGCTTGTGTTACAAAGTCACTCACCATATGTTATATTGGTGAATGAGGCCACACTGTAAGCTGTGGAGAGAAGAGAAGCAAGAAGGTATGGGCAAAAGGCATATAATGAATAATACATAAATGTAGCTACTATATTATTCACAGGAGGACTGGCTGGATTTCAGGCAAGTTTTCCAGTAGACTTTGGAATCTTGAAACTGGTCTCAAGTAAATACTTTGAAGAACTCTAGCTACAGATGCTTAAATAAATAATGCTGCTGCTGGAGCATTGAGGAATACATGTATTCAATTCCTCAATGCTTTTCCTCTTCTCGCTCTCAAGTCCGTCTCACCATCAACCGTCACGTCCACATCGAAGGCGAACACAGTGTTGCTGCTGTTACCCCACGGGTGCACCATGCACACATAGGTCCCTCCGTCCTTGTTCTGGACCAGTGGCAGTTTGGTCACTGTGTCTGTGTTTGTTTTCTTGCTCTTCATGTAAATGCCGCCAGGTGCTGCCCAGGTTATCTTGACGGCATAGCCAGGATTAACTCTGGCAGCCAGCCGCACGGTGCTCAGCTGAGGGATGGGTGCAGCGGGGAGAACGGTGACTGAAGATCAGGGAGGACACAATCAGGAGGGAAACTATTAGTGGAGTGTTATCAGGAATGAAAAAACACACACACAGCATTTTATTATTGCGTCTGTTCATGAAATTTGGTTGGAAAGTATCAATATGTGTAATTGATCACTAAGGCCTAATGAAAAGTAAAATAAAAATACTTAAATTATAGTAACCTCAAAATGTAAATTGTAATGTATTTTAGAGGTTCTTATTAACTTGCCAATTAAGTAAATAATGAGTTGTATAACATTTCATAAAAGCATATGCATCAAGAGGCCTCATTAGGATTTAAACTAGACTGTAAAAGCAGAAAAAGTAAATTAATAAATATCAGTAAATTTACATCAGAAAAAAAATACAAAACATGTTGTTTGCTGTTCTAACCAAAAATAACATACATTCCCAACAGCTGTTGAACATCTCACGTGTAAGCTGGTGATTTTCCTACCTGTAAGAATGGCTAAGAGGATAATCTTCTCCTTCAACTTCCTCTCTTGTTGCTTTATCAAGCACGAGTAGAGACCGCTGTCCTCCATTCTGGGAACAAGGAACAAGGAGAAAACCCCGGTATCTTGGAAGTTCGGGTCAGTCAATCGCGTGGAGGCCTTTGAGGCACCACCGGAGAACTTTTTGCTTTCGCTGGCCGAGAGAACCAGTTTCCATTCATCCAGTGACTTCACCATCCAGTTGATGGCAACGGCACCCCTCACTATTGTATCGGTGCAGACCAAAGTGGTAGGCATGCCCTCCCTAGCCACCATAACATCTTCCCAGTCTGAGGGAGCAAAGACAAAATGTCAAACAAGGGAGACAAGTTTTTAGGAAGGCCCTCAAATCCTGCACTTTTACTTATAGTGCTAATGTTGGTGAAAGAGCAGAATTTAAAGGCCTTCTGTAAAGAGTTATTGACCCTTTTCATTATTTCTTATATCCATACTGGCCGATTCAATATAAGTGATGTGGGGCAAGCGTTCTGCTGAAGCTAACATGGGGCTTTAGCAGTCAGAATACAGGTTTATTTAGTACCACATTTTCTATTTTTTTTCCCCCTGGACTGCTTTTCTTTGCAGAGCTTCAGCTGAAGAATAAACAAAAAGAGAGAACTTTGTACATGAAAGACTAACTTGGTCTAACTGACTAACTTGATCTGACCACTACCGCATTATACATTCCCTTCAAATGTATTGAACATTAAAATATTTGGCACAGTAATGCAGATTTTGTCTTACAGTGAAATCATTTTCGTAAAGGCATCTCTTTATGTGCAGGGGAAACATTTACAATGATTAACTCTTTTAACTCTCGTGTGTGTGTGTGTGTGTGTGTATGAAATTCAATTCAGTTTATTTTGTATACCCCAATATCACAAATTACAAATTTGCCTCAGAGGGCTTTACAATCTGTACACATCGACATCCCTGACCTTTGACCTCACATCGGATCAGGAAAAACTCTAAAAAAATAGAAAAAACACTTTCACAGGGGAAAAAAGGTAAGAAACCTTCAGGAGAGCAACAGAGGAGGATCCCTCTCCAGGATGGACAGAAGAATAGATGTCATGTGACCAGATGAAATCATTACAGAGTTACAACACATACAATGAGTATGACAGAGTGTATGAATAGTTAGTAGTATGGGCATGGACCACGATCCAGACCTCCATGATCATGTGTGTGTGTGTGTGTGTGTGTGTGTGTGTGTGTGTGTGTGTATGTGTGTGTGTGTCTTTTTCAGACAAAATGTTAAATTATTCTTTAAAAATTATCAAATTAAAGAATATGAACATGGTGGAAACACTTCCATTCATGCACTAGTAAAGCAACACTGATCTGGGAAGTGCAGACTCCCCTTCCCAGATCAGCTTTGCAATCATTTCTAAAAATGACAGAAAGTTTTTACTACATACCTCTGACGCCAGAGTGAGACGAATATACCTCAAAGGTAGAAACAAGAATAATGGTGAGAAAACCAGACTCCATCACACATTGGAAGATAAGAGGAAAAACCCTCTCACTGCACCAGCTGTGTCTTCAACACTGTGACTGTGAACACTAAGTGCTTCAAGAATTGTTCACTTTCTAAGTAACGATGTTACTGG
The DNA here is from genome assembly GCF_029220125.1 of Pseudoliparis swirei. Lineage (NCBI taxonomy): Eukaryota > Metazoa > Chordata > Actinopteri > Perciformes > Liparidae > Pseudoliparis > Pseudoliparis swirei. The sequence goes on from NC_079409.1 coordinate 15,288,322, forward strand.
TCCCTGACTGACATGTTAACACGCTCGCTGTGCATCTCTCAGCCCAACAGGATGTGGCCACTACTGGGATAATCAACAGGAAAAGACTGTCATTATTGCCACTGTGTGTGTGTGTGTGTGTGTGTGTGTGTGTTTGAGGCTGATAAACCACATGTACTAGACTTACCATGAACACACACCACAATGTACACCACAATATAGGCCTTCGATGTTTTACAACACTTCAGAGATGAACAATTTAGAGGAATTAGACTTAGTAACAAAACATCTGACCTCAACATCCAGTTGGACAAGATGAACCAGCTTGTACTAGTGTGTGTCATAATTTGTGTGCGAAACAGAACAAAACGATAAACAAAAAAATAAAAACAACCCCAGGTTTCTCTTCAGCACTGTAGCCAGGCTGACAGAGAGTCACAGCTCTGTGGAGCCGAGCATTCCTATAAACCTTAGTGGTAATGACTTTATGAACTTCTTTAATGAAAAGATTTTAACTATTAGGGACAAGATTAATAATCTCTTGCCCATAACCAGTGCCAATCTGTCCTCAAGTGGAATGGCCTTGGAAACCGCTGTATGCCCTGGTGTATATTTGGAGGGATTTTCTCCTATCAACCGTGACCAATTATTTTCAACGGTTTCTACTTGAACACGTCTACCTGTCTCTTGGACCCCATCCCGAGGCTGCTTAAAGACGTTTTGCCTTTAATTGGCGGCTCTCTATTAGATATTATCAATGTGTCTCTGCTAACAGGCCACGTACCACACTCCTTCAAGGTGGCTGTTATTAAACCTCTCCTGAAGAAGCCCACTCTGGATCCAGAGGTATTGGCTAACTACAGACCGATCTCTAACCTCCCCTTCCTCTCCAAGATCCTTGAGAAAGTGGTCGCAAATCAGTTGTGCGACTTTCTACATCATAATAGTTTATTTGAGAAATTTCAATCAGGATTTAGAAAACACCACGGCACTGGTGAAAATTACAAATGACCTCTTAATGGCAGCAGATAAAGGACTCCTCTCTGTCCTGGTCTTGTTAGACCTTAGTGCTGCATTCGACACCATTGACCATGACATCCTGTTACAGAGACTGGAGCAGTCGATTGGCATTTCAGGCACGGCACTAATTTGGTTTAAATCCTATTTATCAGATCGATCTCAGTTTGTATTTAAACGATGGCCTCGATAACCACCAACGTTAATCACGGAGTTCCACAAGGTTCTGTGCTTGGACCAATTTTATTTACCTTATACATGCTTCCTTTGGGCAATATTATCAGGAAACACTCCATAAACTTTCATTGTTATGCAGATGACACTCAACTATATTTATCGATAAAACCAGAGCAGAGCAACCAACTCTGTAAAATTCAAGCATGTCTTAAAGACATAAAAACATGGATGACCTGCAACTTCTTGATGTTAAACTCAGACAAAACCGAAGTAATTTTAATCGGCCCTGAGCACCTCAGAGATCAATTATCTGGTGATGTGGATTCTGTAGACGGCATTGCCCTGGCATCCAACACCACTGTAAAGAATCTTGGCGTTATCTTTGATCGGGACTTGTCCTTTAACTCCCACGTAAAGCAAATCTCAAGGACTGCATTCTTTCATCTACGTAATATTTCAAAATCAGGCACATCTTGTCTCAAAAGATGCAGAAAAATTGGTTCACGCTGCGTTACTTGAGACTGGATTACTGCAACTCCTTATTAGCAGGCTGCTCTAATAAATCTCTTAGGTCCCTCAGTTGATCCAGAATGCTGCAGCTCGTATTCTCACTAAAACTAAGGAAAGAGATCACATCACTCCTGCACTAGCTGCTCTGCACTGGCTCCCAGTAAAATCAAGAATCACTTTTAAAATTCTTCTCTTAACCTACAAAGCCTTGATTGGTGATGCTCCATCATATCTTAAGGAGCTTGTCGTACCATATTGCCCCACTAGAGCTCGCTCACTAAATGCGGGACTACTTGTAGTTCCTAGAGTCTTAAAAAGTAGAATGGGAGCCAGAGCCTTTAGTTATCAAGCTCCTCTTTTATGGAACCAGCTTCCAATTTCAGTCCGGGAGGCAGACACAGTCACCTCGTTTAAGAGTAGACTTAAGACCTTCCTCTTTGACAGAGCTTATAGTTAGGGCTGAATCAGGTTTGCCCTGGTCCAGCCCCTTGATATGCTGCTATAGGCTTATAGCTGCCGGGGGACGTTTAGGATGCACTGAGTACCTATCTCCTCTTTTTTCTCTCCTTAAGGATGAATTTTCATCTCTCAATCACACGTTACTAACTCTGCTTTCTCCCGGAAGTCCTTTTGACTTTACGTCTCATGGGGTCATCGGACCCTATGAGACGGCATAGATCCTATCTGCCTGATGGATCGTCTGGGTCGTAGAATTCCTGCTCATGACTACTCCACTGTCCTGTTGAGACTCCGCCCTCCTCCTCCCCACCGCCATCTGCCTGATGGATCGTGGAGGTCTCCATCGTGGAATATGCCTACTATGAACTATTCATACACTCTGTCATATTCATTGAATGTATTTTAACTCTAAATCTGTCCTTCTGTACACATTACATCTATTGCATCTGTCCATCCTAGGAGAGGGATCCTCCTCTGTTGCTCTCCTCCAGGTTTCTTCCTTTTTCCTCTGAAGGGTTATTTGGGAGTTTTTCCTGGTCCGATGTGAGGTTTTGGGGCAGGGATGTCTATGTGTACAGATTGTAAAGCACTCCGAGACAAATTTGTAATTTGTGAAATTGGGCTATACAAATAAACTGAATTGAATTGAATTGATAAGAATAGCAGAAAGCGAGGGATTGAGGGAGAAAAAAAAGCGAGAAATAAAGCGTTTGGGTAAGTGTGGGTGCACAGAAACCTCTAGGCTACATGTCTTTACATCCCATAAATGTCTTTAATTAAGCTAAAGGTATTATCAGCTCCTCTGAGCACTGTTACAGATTTTTCCATAATTACCATTGGGTGAATGGGGGCGGTGCAGAGAGATAGTGAAAGAGAGGGAAATGGAGAGCGAGCAGATATGTATTGTGGGTGTCTAATGACAGGGAAAGAGAGAAGAAATGGGAGTGCAGTGAGTGGGGAGACATGTGGAGAGAGAGAGAGATAGGTGCTCAGACAGAATGAGAAAACCCAGGGAGAAGAGAAGTGCGTTGCAAGGGAACAGAGACTGTGTGACTTCAAAGAAGCCTGTGGCTGCTGACACCGAGCACACTGATCCTGTGGCCCCTCCTCTACGGGTAAATAATCACCATAAGCCTTGGCTCCATCTAATGAATCCACTGCCAATGAGCTAATATCTGTTAACTATTCGCTTCATTATCACTGCCACAGACCCCCGGAGAGCACCAGGGTGGAGGGCAGGATGAATAGCAGCAAGGAGTGAAGGACGAGTGGACAAAGGAAATCGAATGACACGGGAAGAGGGAGGGCGAGAAAGCTAGGGGGGATGATGAGGAGGGAGGGGAAGGTGAATTGTAAACGAAGAGAAGGTGTAAGACGGCGAGTGGAAGAAATAGGTGATGCACTGTATACGTAAAGTGGGTGGTAGCTGTAAAGGTGTGAAGGTCGATTTGGTATGGGTATGAAAAATGGATGAGTATGGGATGGAAAAGGAATGAAATCCTCCATTTGGTGGCGTTTTTCTATAAAGCTCCTCATTGTACCTTTAATGCGTAGCCTATATAGGATATAGTGGCAGCAACAGAGGGGTGGTGCCAGCACACTTTCTCTGACTGGTGCTCAAACTTTCAGCAACAGGGCCAAAAGACGGCTGCACAATTAAAATATTGCTATTCAAAGTACCGTTGGCATTTAAAACCAACAGCTGCTTTCTTTGCATGGCAGACGCTTTCACCCATTTCTGGATTTACAGCGGGCAAGGAGAGGAAAAGAAAATGAAGCCCCTCCTGTCATTTTGAAGACATACATCCCAACTGTTAATTTGTTTTTCTTTCCTGGCGGGGAGAACATTGATCATCTTGGGGAATACGGACGAAAAATAAGAGGGTGACTGACAGAGGAATCTGGAAATGAAACGGAACAGAAGGAACCAAGCAGCACGATTTAAACTGTGGGACTTATGGAGATGTAATTACATTGGCTGTAAAACACTTGGGTATAGGGATTAGACCTAAACCAGATAATGCCTTCGCTATGCCAGTATGCACCCTGCTTCAGAGGAAAATAGGGCAAAAATGAATTGGAAGTTATTCAGTTGAAGGGGAAACAAATCTCATCAACAAGTCTGTAAATAGATACACGAGAAGCTGTTTCTTCGAGATTTGATTTTGCTGACTGCCACTGGATTTGTATTTTGGCGTTTATTAATGAATATGTATTGATTTTGGCATCTGTGCTGGAGTTAATATGAGCTCATCTCAATTGTATGTGTGCAGAAACATACAGCAGAGGGCGTAAGAATCATCTATTTCCACGTAGGCCTAACTCACCACGACATTAAAACTGCCTGACTCGGAGACACTGTGGAGTAACTTTATGTCGAGAGACGCTCTTCTGTAGATAATATTTGCATTAATAGCGAATTAACTAAATAATGTAATGCATCTATAGAGCTCTCGATCAAGATTACTTTGAGGCAATATTGAGCGCGAATGGAGTGATACTTTCAGATGTTGGGCGCTTGAACAAATTAAAATAACATGGCCATCCAGGAGTATTCCTGTATATAATAAATCACGTTGTCTTGGATTATGTCCTTGCATGGCAGGAATCAAAGCAAAATCCGCGGCGGACTTTAGATGTTATCTACGTAATCACATTTCTTTTCAAACAGGAAAAAAGCCGTTTTTGGCCATGTCAACAAGTTGTTCCCAGTCGCCCTCGTGCCGGCGCGGGTCCTAATTGGTTTTCGGGCAGCAGAGGAGCGGTGACGCCTCTCAGCCTGATGACATCACCCAGTCGGACAGTCGCGCGCTCAGAGGCACTAGTTGTTGGGAGTCGCGGGAGCGCGGCAGCACTTCATTACGTCCAGAGCACCAGCTGTGAGGGAAATATTCACCTGTGCGTTGGAAGACACACACACACGGACTCTTTCATTTCAGCCCACTCCGTTTTAAAGGCGCAGCGAGGGGCATTACGTGTCTCTGTCGGACTCCTGCTCTGTCCTGAAGACAAACAAGTTTTTGTTTGCCTTTTTTTCCCTCTCACAAAAACTAACCCGCATCTGAAGGTTTCGATTTTTTACATTTTTTTTAACAATTCTTCCAGAGAAACTGCGTGCCTGGTTTCATTAAGGAGACCGCAATCGACCATGGCGAGACGTGACGCCCGAAATTGGCACGACTGCTCCAAAATGATCGGACCGCTCTGCTTGCTGGCGTCGATACTTCTTCAACACGGTAGGAAATTATCACTTTTATATCGAAGAAAAGCAACTTAACATGGTGTCCCGCTGGTGGTGAGCGGCGCGCTGTCTTCCGTTTCGTCTCCGACCTTTAATAATTCAAGAGCAGGTGCATTTAAAGCTGCCTGCAACCTGTCAGGGCGGCGACAGGAGCAGCTCGTTCGGCAGGTGATTTCCTCGCTCGCTGCGTCGGCGAAGTTTTCAGAATTTCAACCTCTGAAATGTCTAAATAATGTCGCCTACGGTCTCCTGACGTGAGAGTCGAGGACGACTACCGCTTTCCTTTCCTCATTCCTCAGTCATGAACCCTGTGTATCGATCTTTGACCCGAGTTTCGGTCGGTGACTCAACGCCATGTTGGGTTTTCCTAAGGTGTGGCTCCGTGGAGCAGCAAGGTGTTGTGCCCGAGTTGTGTCCTCTGTGTACCTGAGTCACTGTTCCAGTCTGTCCTCGGTCCTCTCTGCTCCCCCTCCTCTTGTCCCCTCTGTCCGCACTTCGTCTTCTATTATGTACACTTCAATGGCGAAAGACGAGGCTGCAAACGGCTCTTAACACTCTTACATATGCAATGATGAGCTTTTTTGTTATCAAAATACGTGTCAGATAAATGTCCCTTTTTTTGGGTTAAATTATTTTGCTCTTTTTCAGGAGAAATGTAACTTCTTTTTTAAAAATCTGGCAAGTATTTGTCATGTTTATAAATGCGTAACCAGTGTAATGGGGTGAGGGTCCCACCCAGTAACACCTTGAAAGTCAATCATTTGCATTGATAACATGTTTATCCGACCCGCTCTGTCCTTTCTCCTCCCAGTGGAGGCCTTTTATTGTAAATGAGGTGGTGTTGTCTTCTAACGAGGTTACAGGCCACCTTGCGTCCTTGACAACCTGTTTTGGAAACTAGTAAATAATTCAAATCTTTTCCACTCCACTAGCCTGCAGTGGGTGTAGCCTACAGGTATACTGCCAGTGAGTATAGGCCCACACAAGAGAAAATATCTCTGGCATGCAGTTTGACCATTCACATATGAAGGCGTGTGGTATGAAACCAGTTCAACATTTTCCCTGCTCACTTGCTCGGTCAGCTATTTGTTTTGTGCAGTAATTGGGGCAAACATGTAGGACTCATCTAACGCTCTGGCAAACGTGCAGTAGTGTACAGTCATGGATTTGATTGTGGGTTTGTTTGAATCACAACTCGTAAGCACAGTCGCTCTTGACTTATTAATGCCGTGGACCTTTTTTTGTCCAATTTAATTTGACTGGACATGAAGTGCTCTTAGTGGAGGGGGAAAACAACGAAAACGGTTTAACATATTTATGAGCAAGGGAAAAAACGCACGACATAACCAGTGCAAGCTTTTTATTTCTTTAATTTAAGTAATCTTTTCAGAGGGAACCTCTGCCCTCCCCCTTCAAGGAAATAGTGAAGATATGCAACCTGAGCTGCAACTGTGAAGCCTGAACGTTTCCCATGTCTACTTTGCATTTTGTGTTTCCTACTTCCTCTCAAGCTGGGACAGCAACAACTTCCATGCACCTTCCATCGGAGCCAAGTTAATTTAATTTCCTGCAAAGTTTCCACTTTATTATGACCTAGCTTGAACCTGAAATATTTTTTTTAGAATCCTATTGAGGCCGATGGGTTTTTAATTAAGGTAGGCCTCTGTAGTTGCACATATATGTACAGCACTTCATGGAAGCTGGCTGGTGGGGGTCCAATTTAAGCTCAGAAATTACACCATCATACTGCCCCCAACCCCCACAAGTCAAGGTTGTGAGGGACCACGGATGTGCATCAGAAATGCTTGGCCCATTACCATGGAGATGTTTTTATTTGAAGAGGTGTGTGTGTGTGTGTGGGGCTATGGCAGCATTGTCTTTATGGCTGAGTAAGCTGCGAGTGTGCAGGGGGTGGCTGGCTGCCTGAGAAACTGGTGGGCATGCAGGGTCAGGGCCGGGGGAGGAGGCTGCTTCCTTCTCTGCTCGCATAACAATGCGTGTCCTTGTGTACCTGACGTCGGCCATTAAAGCTCATCCAGATGCAAAGCTGCTCTAGATGGCTCTCCGTAGATCTTAGGAAACAGGTGGCAGTCGGCTGCGGTGCGCAGGGTTGCAGCCGAGTCCCAGGATTGTCTGGACAACTCGACGGGCAGCGTCTGATTAAGACAGGCGACCTCCCGTCTTTCCCACCCGCCACTTGAAAACTCCCTCTCTCCCGCCATTCCTCACTCCCTCCCCCACCCCCGCCGCCGAGTACATACAAGGGCCTTGTTCTCGCCTCGCTCTCATTTACATCCATTTTTTTCATTCTCTCCTGTCCAGTGCTTTTGTTTGAGGGATGATAGCCATTGGTTTATTCAAATCCCCCCCCCCCCCATCTATCTCCCAGCCGCTCTTCTGACTGAAGGCCATGCTGTTTATGACGGAAACGACATGCAGACAGGAGAGTAAACCACAGCTCACCCTGGTCTGTCACCACGGCTGTAGGAGTTCTTGTAAACCTTTCTGGAAACAATTTTTTTCATACCAATAAATTACTTCCCAACATTTCCCCAACACCCTGTCCTCCCACCAACGCAAACACAATCGGACACACTGAGCAGATGTTTCTTTTGGCAATTGTACTTGTGCAATACTTCAAACTATTCGCCGTAACCATTTCCCTGAACACGAAGAGATTCTTTGAACAGTGGAGTTCTGCCAAGCCAGAGATTATTCTTCATTGCAACAGCGAGAGATGGAGAGATGGAGAGGGAAAGCATTACTTTTTTTTTATCAAGAGGAATTTGATTGATGGATGGATAATGAGAGGAGTTGGTTTTTATTCCGCCCTAATAAAAGAAGGAAAAAGTAAGTCTTTAGTATCTCATTAGTTCCAGTGGAACGAGGGGCTTAGGTCTAGTTTTCTTCGTGTTAATGGATGTCTCAGTTAGGTCCTTTCATTAAGTAAATGAGCTGTCCTCGGCCTTCTCATTGGTCGTGTAAATGTCGGAAGGATTTGGAAAAGGTTGTGTGTGTATATCTCTGTGTGTGTGTTATATATATATATATATTCCCCACCAGAAAGCCCCATAGTGTTGTAACTTCTTCTGCTCCAAACGTTTGATCTCTAATCAAAGCCTTAACATCTCCCATCTTACTCTCATAAAAGAAAAAGAAAACCTGTATGTATATATGTGTAGGAAAGTCTTACCCTGGCATTCGTTTTGTTCACACACTTACTAACGAGCCTTCCTGTTTAAATGACACGTCAATAACCTCCTCCTCCGCCTTATAATCACCTTTACGAGTTTGTTGATTCAGAGATAAAAGTGTGTGTGGATTTACAGCTTAGAGAGACACCAAGCCAGTCTGGCAAATGACTGAGTCCCCATTAATTTTAAGTATCTAAATTGTAGAAAGACTGAAGCTAATATTTGTCATTTCACCAAATGACTGAGACCACTTTTCATTATTACCTGTTGTTGCTTTATCAGGTACGCAATTTTAAAAAATTAATTTCAGCTTAGTGGCGAAATGTAATGGCCTTCTTCGAAATGGAAAATTATCAAAAATGTCACTAGATGCATTGAAAGCTTTTAAATCTAAGAATGAAAACATTTTAGCAGCAGGCAATTTACATTAGAACAACTTTTTTCAATTGATGTTGATCCGCAACATCTTGCAGGGTTTTGGATCTGGATATTTTTCTAAATTGGTTTCAGTGAAATTGCATTGCTCTGCAGACTTTATTTATATGACCAGAAACGCAAAGAATCCATCAGGTTTATTGTTGACTGGATGAGTAGGTCAGAAGAGAGGAGGTCGATGAGCACGAGTCGCTGCATCTTGTTGCATTGTCGGACGCGGCGTTGGACCACACGCACAACGCAGTTCACGCTAACGCACGCAGGCAGCTGGTGATGGGAAAGGGAAGTCACTGGAGGCTGCGCTGGAAGTCTGATGACATTCCAAGAAAAGGGAGGTACCGTCACATCACAGGATGTGTGTGCGTTAGTGTATTATTTCAGGAAGTCTGGGTGTATCGTCTTCATCTGTAACCCCGTTATCTTCCACAGACATCAGATCTGAGGACATCTTTTTTTTATTTTTAAATAGCTCGCCGCTCATTTAACTGACTCTGGAAGGATGTTTTCCCTCCAACTTGTACGTAATGATAGTGGCTTTGCCTGTCATATATCTCCATGTTGGAGCCCCCCCCCCCCTTTTGCCCACAGCGGGCTGTGTTGAGGTCACACTGAGAGCCCCCCCACGGGGACGTTTGCGTTTGGCTCCCAGGGTTGCCAGACGGCTGGAGTCGCTCCAATCTGATCCAAAGGTAAATGAGCAGAAATCCTCGTCTTTCTGAGGAATGCCAAGTGTCGTTAATATGAAAAGAGGCAGCTGAGGGGTTTCCAAAAAGCACAACTGTGCTGGGGTGGAGGACGTTGTTGGCAGAGGGGTTGGGTTAAACTTCGACACGCACTCATGAACCGTGCGCATTGGCTCACTGCGAGAGACCATTCCATAAGGTCGCCGACTCCAGCCACCCACACGGTTAGAGATAATCGAGAGTTTAGTATTTGCAGTGGAAGCATGCCAGCGGCTTATCTTGTATGAAACTGCCATTAGGAATGTGGCGTACTTTATTTTTCAGTCACACACAGATTTCCACGCCATTAGTCAAGATACCTTCTGCCAATTCTGCATTTCCTTACGGCCAACAAACCCCGACTGGGATGCAGGTCAAGCCCATTCCAGCTCCGCCCATGTGGAGGAGGAGCGGCAACTCCAATGGAAGATCCACGGAAAGGCAGCCACACTGTTTACAATACAATGCCCTTAATGAACCAGACGTGGGAGATTGGCGTCTCCGTGACCTCGCTGTAGTAAAATCACAGAGGAGGAGCGGCGAAGGAGGCGCGGGGGGTAGTAAGGGGGGGCATTTTTAAATTCCACACCGCAGCATCTTGGCAGAGGGGATGAAGGAGGATTGCACAAAAACGGGGTGAGGAGTGAACCGGGGAGGCCAAGAATGTTCAGCTCATTTGTAGTTCAGCTGCACCTCCCTCCCCTCTTCTTCTCCTTCTTTCAAAGAACGAGACACATATTTAACAGCCCTCCATTGTGGAGAGAAAAGGACTGCTTGTGCTAACCTTTCTCTTTTTATTACAGTTACCTGACCCGTACCCTCTCATCTTTCCTCCCTTTTCTTCTGCCTTTGTCACATTCTTTTATTTCAGAAATCCTCTGCATAGTGGACTCAGCAGATCTCTGCAACTAAGCACCGAGGCCCCTCTCCTCCTCCTCCTCCTCAATGTGTGTGCGCATATATATGTGTGTACGTGTATATATGTGTGTGTATATATATATATATATACACACACACATAGCATGCGTTCATGTGTGTGTGTGTGTGTGTGCACACACTAGCTCATTAGCAGTCACCTTAATGTGCCTAAATGCAGTTAGCGAGGTGGAAGGTGGTTTGCGTCATTGATCTGGTATTGAATGGTGGATGATGCAGTGCCCTTATGTGATATTGAAAACATTTAGGGCTCGGTCGGCATGACAGTGCCATGAAACATCTCTCTCTCTCCCCTCCTCCTCCGGTAATCCCTCACTGTGTCCTCCCTGCCCCCAGTTTGTGAAATGTCAAACCAGTTTTGCTTCACCTTTTTTTTCCTCCATTTTTCTACCGTCTCTTATTTCCAAACATTTAGCTTTTTTAAAATTTCAAGCAGCAACAATGCCGCAGGTTTGTTCCCCCATCCATCTGCACGCCGTCGCTCCTCGGTTAATATACACACGGAGACGCGCCGCCTCTTCATCACATCTGACTTTGACAAGGTCATGTCAAATTCTCACTTATCAGAGGCGGTGGACAGCCTGGCTACGAGAAGAAAATTGAATTTGTCGTGATGGGGTCTTGTCAGGGCTCCGGGAGCTGGATGTCGAGTCATGCTCCCAAAAACCTCCTGCACACCAAACGCTTTCCATTCACTCCGCTTCCGCCGAGATCCCAGCAGACTTATCTGAGGAACGCGGTCAAATGACACGCTGTAATAATAAAAAAGGAAATGCTGTATTTTCATAGATATAATCTCAGAAATAGGACTTAAGAAAACGAAACAGACCCAGATAATGCGGGTTCACTTCTCCTGAAAGCCAGCCGGCTGTTTTTGTGCTGCAGAAGAAAAGCCGCGCTGTTGTTCCACTCTCCCTTCCCACCGATATCAGTGCTGTTCCTTGCGTCACTTGTTGGTCTAAAAATGTGCCGCCATGCTGATAAACTCGCAGCGCAGTCGTCATTGGTCCCCAGAGGCGTGAACCGGCAGGAGCGTTCAAACCCCCCTGAAGCCAGCGGCACATTAAGGTCAAACGGAGGCAGCAGACTTCCTCAGTGACCAGGCCTGTGTTCTGTGGGCGGGGTGTGTTGGCTTTGTTCGGCTCCTCAGGGAGACCAGGTTCTCCTTGGTTGAAGCCAGTCGTCACATTTGTGTGTTTAACTGCTGGCCTGCTCTCCAGCCGGCCGCTCCCCTCGGTCACTCTCTCACTCTCTCCCTGTCACGTCGGTGCCTTTTTCCTTCCACTCCTCCTTGATTCATTCTTCCTCCACCCTCTCCGTCTTGCTCTGTTTACGTCTCCTAATGCTCCAAACTCCCTTCTCTCTGTAATGTGGGCTGCGTAATTGCTCCATCTGCTCGGTACACTGCCGTCTCTTCCACTATCTCTTTTCCTCCTCCAGTCCTGTTCTTTGCTCTCCTTCCATTCGTTCTTGGTCACCAATCCCTCGTTTCGGCTTCTGTAATTGGAATGTCTGTTGCTTTCCTCTCTCCTCTTCCTCTCTCTTTGCCCCTAATCTCTGCCCCTCTCTTTTCCTCTCCTGCAGCTCTCCTCCTGTCCCTCCGTCCAATTCCCCAGTTGTCTCCTCCACCCATGTCCGCTCCAGAGTTTCTCTTTAAGCCGATCCAAACTGCCGATGCTACTTTCTCTCGTTCTACTTTCCTCTCGTACCTCCCCAACGGCCCCCACCATCCTTGCAGACATTTGTATTGCAGGCATCTGTACCGTCCTCCCTCCCCTAACGAGGTCTTCTGTTTCTTTTTTCTTCCTCATCAATCTCTCTTTCTCAAACACTTTTTCCCGCTCTCTTTCTTTCTCTTCTAACGGCCAAGAACTCCTCCCACTCCAGCCTGCTGGGCATTTTCTGAAGGTTAAGTTGCTGTTACACTTTTACAGTGTTTCACCCCTCCCTCCGATCGTCTCACCCTCCCCCCCCCCCTCCCTCCTCCTTCGCCCAGGGTGCAGAACGACACTCGTCCCCACCACCTCCTTCCACGTGACCGCGGAGCACACACGGCGCCTACACATGCACACACTTCTCTGGGCTGATTTGATGGTTGCATCACTTGATTACGGTACAGAGGATGGGAAACGGGAAGGGACGGAACAAAGTCAAGCAAGTGGGTGATCTCAGCAGACCAGCGGCAAGACGGGGATTGAAGTCCCTTTTCTTTTGGTGCAATCGTGTCAGATGGATACGATGCACATGTTTTTTGATTTCGGCGTATATGCGTCGTGCCGCTATGAATCTACATCTGGTCATCTGACACATCTTTGTTCTTAATCACTTAATGTGAGGAACCTTGTGACGCCGGTTATTTAAAATATTATTTGGACCTTTTATAAGAAATATAGTATATACAAACAATATTATAAATGCACGCCCATACGTGTGGCATCTATCGGTGTCCATAACCGTCTTGGTGGAAATGTCGATGACTTTAAGGAATATGCTATGACCTCTTTAAAAGTTGTTCCTCTATAATGCACCCTAAATTAGAATGTAGTTTAACCATTAAGGATTCAATAATTAAATGGGTAAATATTTTTTTTTATTCAACATAGCATTAATGGGAAACTGAGGGCTGACCTTGACCAAAGAAATTCTTGAATATGAGTTGAATAAGAAAACGATGAGATGATTTATCCACTGATATGTAAAACTGAGTTCCTCCAAAGAATCGCACAACGGTGCCAGTTTATGTCTTGTACCAGCGATGTGCTCACAAGTTACTTCAAGTCATTGAGCATTGAAAAAGTCTATTTGACAACAAAAGTGTTCGGTTGACATAGACACCATTTAGAAAAGCTGTTAATGGTTTAAACTTCTCGAGCAAAAGAAGGTTTCCTAAAGGTGGTTATTTTCTGCTTTTCTCTTTTGAATTTTGGACTTATCAGTTTTTTTTAAAAACTAATTAAAATACAAAATTGATGATGAAATAATATGCAGAAGAATAATTCTGCATTGAACGGCAGCAGCAACCTTGAGTTTGAGTCCAGGCAGTCGGCCGCTGCCAGACAGACTGATGCACTTTAGTGTGACTGGAAACAGAGACACTGTTGTTCTCAGTCCTAACTTAAAGACCCTCCTCTGTCCCCCCCCAGCCCCCATTCTAATTCAGGTGAGCAGAGGGAGACCATTCAAAAGGGTGTCCATTGTCCCCCCCCCCCCCCCCCCCACACCTGTATCAATGGACAGACCTGCCTTTGAGTCGTGGCCCTAGAGGGAGAGGTGCTTTGTAACCAGAGATGATTGGGTAGTTTCTCTTGAAACGAAGACTGATGGAGGGCCTTCTTCTGTTGTGTTGTGTTTTTCAAAGACGTTTTGTGGTGCACACAAGGGCATTTGTGTGCAGAAAGTCCACATATTTGCCAGTTCCTATGTGCGTGTTTACGCTGGGCATGTATCGTACGCTTGCTCGTTATTTTTCCGCTTGCTGTTTTGGCGTTCCGTCTTGGCCTCCTTTAGGAAGAGCCGGGAGGGAGGGAGTGAGTAGGAGACATGGTGTCTTCTCTACTTGTCACCGAGGCCCACTGGGCATCTGCTCGCTCCCTCAGCTCTGCGGGAGCCATCTCCTGAACTCGCCGCCTTTCTAAAAAAGAAGCTTTTAAGAAAAACCCTTTAACCGCTCACTTCTGTCCTTTCCCTCACTTTCCTCTTCTCGCAACAAGCTCCCGGCTGATTCGTGCACCAGTGATTCATGAATCTGTGTGTGTCTAGTGTGCACAAGGTCTGAGCGATGCTAGGGGGGAGGGTTGGTGGGCTGGGGGGTGAAAATAAGGGAAATGGGATGTGCTGTGACGCCAGCCCTGATTAGAGAAGTAGCACTCGCCGTTTAAACACACATTTAAATAGACACCGCCTCGGGAAGGTCTTGTGCGGGTGGGTGGGGGGTTTGGTTCCTCTGCTTGTGTTCTCAGTAGTTCTAGTTTTAAATAGAAGTCCCTGAGGCTTCACCTCCCAACTTTCCCTTGTTCATTTGTTTGTCTCGCTTTCCCCCCCCAACGTCTCACTCTGCATGTTGCTCTTTACTTTTGACACATAATTGCTTTTTGGCCTAGATCATTGATGTCCTCCGTGCTGCCCATCTCTCGCCCTCTCTGCATTCTTCTCCATGACTCCCTCTCTTGTGGTTGCTCATCTGGCTGTCATCTCTGTGCCGGCCAGTTCCCTTCCCCTCTATCAATTTATCTGCCCTCCTCATTCCTTCCAGATGACTGTTTCTCCCTTCATCACCTCAGCCCATTGTGAGTGTACTTCCTTCCTGCCTGCCCCCCCCCCCCCCCCCCCCCCATGCGTCGCGCTTCCTTTTCCTTTCTGAACCTGATTCGGCCTGCTTCTCCAAGGTTTAAGTGTCCTATTTTATCCCCCCCTCCCCTTGCTCTTTGCTCCTCCCTTCCTCTCACTGGTGTTTATTTACATAGAGAGGGATGGAGGTGGGGCTGTCGGGATGGATTGATGGATAGCGAGAGGCCACGGGTGAGGGGATCTGGGTGATTGATGGAAGCCCCTGTCAGTCAGGAAACTACTTGATGAATTGGCTTGTTGGTTATTCTAACAAGCTGTGGAAGACTTGCTGTCTATGAAGAGCCCACTCCACTCTGCTGTCCTTTTATGCCCGTGGATCTCAAATGATTTCCATAACGTGGCCTTAAACTTGGTCCTAACGAGCTAAAAGTAAACCATTGTTGAGAAGGATGCTGACACTTCAGAACACAGACTCTCTGTTGACGGAGACACTCCAGCGCGCCACACGTCTGCCCTTTAAAAAGCTCTGTGAATGACATAATTATGCAGTGTCAACGTGTGACAAGCCGATCTTAGCTGCATTAGAAGAATTAATATGCACAACGTAGGAGGGCCTGTCCATGATCCTCTAATGCTGATAGCCACTCCTCGGCGCTCGTCTTGGGAAGCAATCACACTCTGGGGAAAGTCATCTCTGAAGCCATCAAGGCGGACGTTCAACCGACTTCTTTTTCATCCGGTGGAATGTTTTAAGGCGTCTGTAATCTCCATCTGCATTGCATTAATTCTTCAAGTATAATGAATGCACTTGAGTTTTTACGTTGTCATTTAACGCAGACACTGGGGTTAATTGGCCTTAAGGGAATTAGATAGGCTATGCTATCATAGTAATGTCAGTCTGATTACGTATGTCATGCATAATTCAATAATGGACTGGATTGCTAAGGAAGTCCTCGACCTGTAGATTTTAATGTGACACTTCTATTGGATTCCAGATTTTTTAAATCTAGATTTTTTTTTTACAATACATTATTATTGTTAAATGTATTAACTTCTCATCCAAATGTTATTTTAAAGACTTTTCCATCCTCCAACAGAAAAATGAGGTTGAGAGAAACTTGGATATGAAATGATCAATAAAGTTCACGATGGTGAGAGAACTTTGCAGAGCAGTATGACTGTACCAGTGAAGCCATTTGAGTTTGAGTGCAGCTGCCGGTGCCGTATATCATGACGCGGAGTACAGGTCAGCTCAGGGAGTCGGGAGCAGGAGATGTTGCAGAACGTACTGCTTGAAATATTAAAGCACTTCTCTGGCTCAGATGATGAACTGCCAGAGGAAGTGGGCTAAAGGGTAATGCATATCGTTTTAACCTGGACCCTATTTTCCCATGTTATTGAGTCTAAGTGACTAATGGTGGACGTAAAGTCTGACATTTTAGATTTCATTATGAAAAGGACCGAAAAAGAAATAAAACGTTTTTAGATTTCAGAGCGAGACTTCTCAGAGCAAGACTTGGTGAGACGGAAAGGACAAACGGATCAAGCGAGCGGTAAAGAACATATGAAATGTTCCTGTAAGGTCCTGGCCAAGATGTTTCATAACGAGCTGAGTCGTATTCAAAACAAGCACTTTTAGTGGACATCATTTGGCAATGAGGAATTGACTGATATGAATAAATCGTCGGCCATGTTTATTCAATACTCGACCAAGTTCATAAAACGTAGTCTCCCATGTGTTGGACAGTGCTGTTTGACTCTACTTCTGCTTTTATCATGCATGATTATCTGAACTTGAGCCAATAAACTCTGTTTGAGAATCTTTACAAAGGCAGTGGCAAGAAACGTGTTTTCCTCACTAGTTTTGGCATGGACACATGGGGGAGGCAGGAGGAGCCGCCACGCCCTGCGCTGTGTGTGTGTGTGTGTGGGGCTCAGCTAAAGCTGAAGTGAGGAGTGGAGTTCATGCAAAAATGAATCTGTTTGTTTTGTGTTCTCAGTGATGAGGATGTGATGCTTTTGTGTCAAGTGACCGCACACCGAGTGTCTCGTGGTTTTCGACACGACCTTTAATTTGAAGACATCTTTTTTTGGGCTGTTTTGACATTTTGTATCTCGAATGAGTGAATCCAACGGCTGATACAAAGATAATGAAACGGAGTCGCATTATAATACCAGGAGTACACAATATAATGGGGGCTACAAAGTCGAGCTGTGATTACATATGAAAGGCTACTTGGAGCTCATCCAGACTAATTGGAGGCACGGCCCAGTCGAGCACCAACTCATCAGATCACCTGCCAGATGACAAAGCCCACTTGTGATGGGAGCAGCGACGACGGGAGGAACAGCTGCAGAGATCCTGTGACCGGTGTGCAGTGGGATGAGCAAGGGGGGAGGCGAGTGTCGGCCCTGCTGCTGGAGGTAAATGTATGTTGGCAGTAGCTAAAGGGAGGGAAAGAGTAAGGGCACAATGAGGAGAGAGAAGCCTGTTACTGAACCATCAGAGGCGGTAATGAGACCCAGGTGCAGCCCGTGGAGCCACATCCCTGATCAGAGAGGAGGCTGGGAAGCTGTCAGGAATACTGTCCTGCTGCACGGGGGGAGACTCCATGCAACGTTTCGCTTTGATGGAACATTATTACTCATAAGTATGCGCACCCCGTAGGAGTTCTCCAACAGTCACCCGAAAACAGTCGGCACCCCGGGGACGTGTCGTTACTCTGGGCGCACGGGCTTTATCCAACTCGCCATTCATTTGCATCTATTTTGAGCCCCGAGTTAAAAGTGCGATGCATTAAAAACAACAAGTGCGACAAGCAGCCACATCATGGAACTAATTCTGGGTCTTTGTTTGTAGTTCATCATCGTCTCTGATCATCTCATTGAGACTTGGTTTTCAAACGTATGCGAATGAACGAGGAGCCGGGAAGAGCCCGAGCCTTGCGACACTGCAACTGATTGCAGCACTTGGACCTTAATGAACTTATATTTGGGTTTTTCCTGCTAAAAACGGAACATGTCGGATTAGGAAGAAAAGCTGCTCGAAAATTGGTGAGTAGAAAAGGTGCAATGAGAAAAGATTAAGGAGGACCGAGGGGAGAATGTAAGGTGACGGATTGAGATGGTGAGAGAGAGGAGCAGAAGAGGAAAGGAGGAGGGCACAAGCTGCTCAGGAAAAGGTGTTAAGACCGTGTCAGGGGTATTGACTTGGAATGGTGTGAGGATGTGAGCAGAGCACTCTCTGTGGGGGGGGGGGGCACTGACGACTCGCTCCTATACTTGTTTCCCCCCCCCATCAACCCCCAAATCAGCCAAATGCAGGGGCCAGATGGAAGGGAAGCCAGTGTGTGTGGGCGATGCAGAGCAGGTGCAGTCAGCAAGTGCAAGTGGGGAGCAGGGTTTGTTTGAATGGTAAACATCAGAGGGTCCAAGAGAATGGCCTTTGTATTCAGCCAATACCGAGTGAGTAAATATTATTGGAAGGGCATGCTGCGTTTGGTAGATTGTTCTTCTAAGCAGCGGGGGAGACAACAGAGGAGGGAGAGATGAGAGGGACGGCGAGCGCGAGGAAACCGTGAAGCGCCGGCTATGTTTACTCCACCATGTAGAGACGCAAACACAAACTGAGCTTTGTCCTGCGCCCAGGCAACTTAATGCTAGAGCGAGCGGTGCGACCTCGGAGCGGGAACAAACTGCTTTGCTCTTTCCCCTTCATTTGCTGCCAAACGACGCCGCTGACTCTGCGGCGGGGTCGCCCTCGCTGCCAGCGGCCGCGCTCATGAATGAACAATGGGCACTTCTCAGGGTCCCTGCCTCTCCTCGGGGGGCTCCTCCGCAGGCCCAAGGTGTGCGCCGCACTACAGGACGTGATATTCATGCCGAGGCAGCCTTGTTGGACATGTGTGATCCGTGGGAACATGCCACGCGTAAGAATAAACACGGCAACAACACGTGTGACCTCCACGGCGGCCCCTGTTGTGTTGTGTGTGCTTTTAATATTTCTTTTTGCTATTGTGTTGGGCCAGAACGGCTCCAGTGGAGGAACACACACACACACACACACACACACACACACACCTCCCTCACAGTCCTTTCATCTTTACTCTCACAGGCTTCTCTTGTTCTGTTAGTCTCACTGAAGAGTAAGAAGGAGAGAGGGATGGAGGAAGGATATCAGGGAGGGGGTGAGACGGGCCGGATAAAGGGTGAGAAAGAAAAGGACAATAAGTGATTTGGGTTTCCCGTTTCCTGCAAAATCATCTAGCAGCCCCACCCTACTCCATCACCTCTAGTGTGTGTGTGAGGGGGGGAGTGAGAGAGACTGTGTGGAGAGTGTAACAGGTTGCAAAAGTTCTCTCTGCTTTTGTTCTCAGCCGTTCTCTTTTCATCTTGTTTTGTCACCACCCTCTTTAATTGTATCCTTCTCGTTGCCCCCCCTCTCGCCCGTCCACTCTTCCTCTGTCCATCCCTCGCTCTCCCTGGGGCTTGCCTTAGTGGGTCGGTTCCAGTCTGTCTGTTCGCTGATGACTCCACTTGGAGCAGATGTGATGCTCAGCAGCTGTTGCTCTGCAGTCTCACCCCCCCCCTCCCTTATCTCTCTCGCTCTGCGTCCCCTCTATTGTCTCTTATGTTGTTATTTATCTCACTACATGTGTTTTTGTTCCCCGCTTCAGCGTTACTCAACTGTAAATTGCCGAACTTCATTTTAAATTAGAAGCCCCAGATCAGTTTAGTCTTCGCTGACCGGCCTCACCAATTCATTTTAATCTCCAGCCTCTCCGATGCAGCTGTTAACATTCAAAGCACATTAGGATTTTAGTCATAACAATAAGTCTGGAATCTCTGGGTGTTGGTCTGCCTCATGAATGCCAAACTGTCGCACTCTAATCATGTGAAACAAATGCCGGCCATTGATGGCAGCACTGCGGAGGGCAGAGGGAAGATATTGTTCCAGCATAAATCTGGCTAAATGAGAGAAATGCAGAATGACTGTTGTTATTGTTTATTCACACAATGTTGTTCCAAGCCAGGCCCGAAGCTAGACTGTATAATATCTGTTTAGCTTGATAAGATTTATAGAGACAACATGTGACTTGAAGAATGATGACGTGTGGGTTTTATTCGGTGCCCTGGGCTTCTTCGTTTTATTCGGCTCTTTATTAGCTCCCTCTGTTAATTTACTTCGGGCTCTCTGCAGCCATCTCTGCCAGGATTGGCTGGCTGGTGAACTGAGCATCCTCTGACAGGTGCCCTCTTGTCTGGGATAAGAAGAGGGAGAGGAGTCTGAAAGGGAGGTGGGGGGTTGGTGGTTTGTGTCACTTTGATGACTTCAGCCCGGAGGAATCTGTTTCTGGACGTGTGTGTGTAATTGGCTGCTGCAGTGCTCGCTGCTCGGCCTCTGATCTTGTGGAGATCTGGGATCGGCGTGGCAGAGCCGCCTGCTAATCAGCACCATGGCCCGTGCACAGGCAGCACCCCTGAGCACCGCACCAAAGATCCCGTAATGGGAAACGGGACATGCAGACTAATTAGAGGATGTTGAGATAGAAACGTAGGCGTGTGTCGGGTTGTGACGGCGATGTGTGTTTTGTGCACGTGACTGAAACACTGATAAGCAATATCGAGCTCCACTTTGCCTTTTGTGCTCTCGGGTGATAAGATGTCAACCAGACCAGATCGCTGGTGGCTCTCGGTTGGACTTCAGTCTCTCCTCTGTGCGCTCATGTTGGCATACGGCGCGGCGCCATTGGGAAGTTCAGAAGGGGATTCATCACTCATGCCTGGTTCCCCTTTGAGGACGGCACTAATTAGCCGGCGTCTGTGATTAGTTGGCATGCGTTTGATGTTCTTCGCTCCTCTCTGTCCAATCGGCTGCCTGCACGGCCGGGCCACCGTTTGGCTGCAAGGGGCAACCGACACACAACGACTCCAAAACACACAAAGGTGCACACAGCGGGAGAGATTTCCTCGGAGACGCAGTATAGATAGATAGATAGATAGATATATACTTTATTAATCCCCAAGGGGAAATTTGTCGAGTCAGTAGCAGTAACACACAAGAATATCACACACCAGCAGACAGCCGCACACATAAAGGGTGCTCCAGAACAAAAACACTGCAGCAGAAAGAATCCAGCTGTCAATCAGTGGCGGTGCGTCCATAGGGGGCGCTAGGGCGCCGCCCCTCTTAAAATTTTTAGATGAAAACAGAAAAGAAAAAAAAAATACATCCTGTCAAAAAACATTATATGCCAAATCATTTAAATAGTAAATATACCGTGTTGACGCGCTAAATGTGTGTGGGAGACCGTCAGCCTGTCAAAAACCACTTAAGGTAATGTGAAAAAATATTATATCGCCATTATCACGGAGAGAAGCCCCTCCCCATTTTCGTGGCGCCGGCCCAACGTGTGTGTACGGGAGCGAGCAAACATTTCAGTCGTTTCGGTAAGGACGGCTTCTCATTGCGGATGAAACGTGAATATTGGGGCACAAAAATGTGCGCTCTGGCCAATGACATTGTTTTATTATTTCACGTGACTGGACTATTCGGCAGATCAGAGACGTATCGTTCCCTCAGCCCAGAGAGCTCCACGGAGCTACGGAGCAGGTTGCTAACGGAGCTGTTAGCTGGAGCTCAGTGAGTAATGCGCTGTTTAGTTCCCCCTGTCTGTTGTTCCAAAGTCCTGGGACTGAAACTCTCTGGACTACAACGGGGGGAGGGATCTAAAGAGCTGCAGACAAGTGTAAGAAGCACAAATCTTGCCGCAGTTATCTAGCTAAGAGCATGGAGCTAACCCTGTTTGCAGAGCAGAGCAGCAGAAGGAGACCGAACTGGCATCGAAACACAACGAAGAAGTTCTGAAAAACAGACACATTCCCTCCAGAATAATGAAACAGGCTGGTTACAGACATGATTGACTTTAACCAGAGTTATTGAGAAGTTTGACCACTTTAAAGAGAGGAGGCTACTTGTCTTTACAGTAGTGGGTCTGCTCTGTCACTCAATGTAACATGTGATCTCTTTCTCACTCTATTCTGCTCTGAACCTCTTTCATGTGAGGGTGAAACTTTTATTTTGCAAACCTCTGAAACCCAACCCAATGTTTCTTAAAGCTGCTCTGAACCTCTCATGCCCAAAGTTACAGTGTGTTGATAGTTGTTATTGGACAGTGTTGAGCACGGTGTGTTCTTGAAATAAAGCTTTGTTTTTTACAATATTCTACTCAAAACCTCTTTTCTTCTCATTGTTGAGTGCTATTGTCGTGTATTTTGCATCTTACTCTTAAAGATACAGCTAGTTTATAGATCTGAGAGAAGAAGGCCCCACGAGAATTTGGAGGGAAGAGTTCCTTTGTCTCACGTTGGCGCCACAGTCCACAGCAGGGGACTGCCCTATATATCCATATTTGGTGGCCAACGCGCCAGAGATCATCTTTGGAGGAAGGGGGGCTATAGGGATTCTATAGGGAACCTATAGAATCGAACATAAGACCTCCCCCTTTCTCTTATCTATATAAGCTGTAAACACACATAGCTCCGTTGAATTCCTTATACACGGACCCGTGGATTCCCAGCCGTTCGAACGAAGCGTCTGTTTTTACTTTGTACTCTAAAGAATAAACTTTGTATTCTTGGAGTGCTGGGTCTCTCGCAACTTCTTTTTCTACAAGTCCTCATTCAAACGGCGCCGACGGAACCAAGAAGAAAGATACAACACTATTTAAACCGCATTGCCCAACTGCGCACCCCCCCCCAAAAAAATGTCACCAGCCGCCACTGCTGTCAATACTCCACCATTGCGTACCAGGAACTCATTACTTTCACTTTGAGAGTTTCAGTTCGTCAATGAAATTTCCCTCGAATAGCGCCGCTGCTTGTCGAGCAACACGGGGCGTGGGCGGCGAGCTCAGAAGTGGATTTACTAAACTTAACCCAGAGTGATTACAGTTGAAGATGGGCGAATTATGAATGTAATTAAATTTGTACAAATCCGCTGTTGCTCCCCTTTTGCATTGGGTCTCGATGGCAAAGCCCAGTCGGGGATTTCCATGCTGCGTTTCATACGACACAAATAGGAGGGATTCTTCGGTGCGTGACAGCTTTGTCTAATTACACAGACGCCGTGATATCGAAGGCCCCTCTGCCCTTGAAGCTGGCCACTGGAGCATGGCTGGGCCAGTTCTTGTCTCTTCATCCCCCCATCCATCTCTCCCTCTCTTCAATCCTCTACCTGTCACTCTGGCTTAACCCGATGTAGTGACGACTTGACGGGGGAAGGCTCCGGCAACGTGTGTGTTTTCTCGTGTGCGTTTGTTGTTGCGCTGCTCCTGACGACCTGGCTTCAATCACAGTCGGATCAATTGTAGCTTCTTTGTGACGCCATTCCAGGCCAAAACCAGGGTGCAGACTGTTATTAAGGGGGAATTCGATCCACTGCCGTTTGCCTCTCAGACAGTTAAAGGTGTTCAGGACAACGGGCAGTTTATTCTCAATAAACCTCGAAACTGAATTTAGTTCCTGTATCTTTTAAAAACAAAGATCTTTTAATATGTGTTTTAAATTGTATAAAAAAAGAACAAAATATATATGAAATAGGATACAATTCTTGTTTATTGTAAAGCGTTTATTAATTGTTTAATGTAAGTATGTTTTAGTTGTCATGCACAGGTGCATTTTTTATAGGATAATTTAATCAAGTACATTGTTTTAAGTTTTCTTCTCCTTTTTTTTACTGAGTTTACTGAACAGAAAAGAGGAACTCTCCGGTTGTGCGCCCCTCCCTTTTTTGACATGTCTCCTTGAGCTGTCCGTCTGTCTGTTCCTCACTCTCCCATCCATCCGCCAGCAGCAAAACAATGCACCATGTTCCAGAGGCAAGTTGTCATAGCGACCGTCCTTCAGAGACGACTCAAAGTTGACCGTCACGTTTAGATGGCGGGAGGGTCAGAGAACGGCCTCTACGTCTCCGCTCCGTTGTGAAGAACCTGCAGTCCAACCGCCTCTCTCTCCCTGTGGCCTCCCCTCCCTCCTCCGTATCACCTTTCCCCTCCTCCTTTACAGGAGAACTGGTGGGAGGTATGTGTTGAAGTGAAAAGCTTCATCTTACCAACCTCCTATTGAGACCTGAAGACAATAGGCCGTTCACCTCCGCCCTCGGCTCGCTGCGGGAAGGAAACTGATGCTGTTGCAACACACGAGTCGTGGATTCTTTCTGCTCTTAATTGCATCAGTGATCTGTTGTCCCCCACGCCTCTCTCTTTGTTCTGGTTTCTCACATCCTACCTGCCTGGTGTTTGCTAATTGCCGCCATCTTCCCACCTCAGTGTTGCCGAGCTCTTTCTGAAAGGGAAAAGAAACGTGTAATTTAAAATCATGTTCTGGTATTTTTCAAAATGCAGCTGGACTGATGAGCTCTGAACATAGCTGACATTTAAGATCGACGCTGCATTGTGCTAGTAATACGAGTCATAATAAAGCACAACATTTGCTCCTAATACTTTTGCAGGAGTATAAAGACACATTATTTTGTGGTGGGTGTCATGTTTTGGAACATCCCTCACCTGTCCTCTCGGATCTTTCCCTGCGGGCCTCTTTTCCGTGCTCCTATTCAGGAGTGTCGGTAATTAAATACAGCTGGCTATTGTAACGGACACATTCATCAAGTTATCAGAATATTAGTACGCGCCTGTTTGTTTGCTTGTCTTCCATATGGCCGCCATTGCTTTGCTAAGGCACTGTGGGACGCTCCTGACAGATGTCTGTTCTCATGGCCGTCTCCCTCATGCCACTGTGCTGCATGTTAATCCTGTTAATGTGCAGTGTGAATTGGATTGGTCGCTCATCCCCTCAGCTATGAATGAGCTGTGCGTTGACAGCGTCGTTGACCATTGGGTTAGTCAGTACAGTGACGGCCCTCACGCTGTGGGAAGAGCAGCGGGGAAATGAAGCCCCGCCCCCAAGGTGAAGTAAAGGTGAACATTCGTGACGAACGACCTGGAAACACAGCTGTGTTTGTGTCCGAAGGCGGGGTTGTCATGGAGTTCCTTTCACTTTAACGGGCGGCTCGGTTTTTAATTCGGGGGAAAGGATCACACCCAGCCTGAAATATCCTCTGACACCTCGGTAGACTCTCCCGGCCAAGTGTTGTTATGGAAGTAAAAATAGGACGCATAATCACATTATGTTAACAACTGACATACCGAGGGACGGCTGTACGCACGCACAGGAGATGATTGGTGAAAAGTTAAAGACGCGCGCCGTGGACATTGGTAGAATAATTTGACACCTGTCTCAGATGTGCACTTGTGACCGAGGCCGATCCTCTAATTCATAGCGTTTTTCGAAGTGAGATGCTCACTCTAGATGCACGAGCGCACACACTCGCGCTTCCAAAGTCATTCAGAGAGTGGGGTCTGAAGGACGTTGTGGCGAGTTTTCAGCCATACCTGATGGAGTAAGGCATCGGTGAGCAGAATTTGAAATGGAACGAGATGTTTCCCACACACTGACCCAAGACCTGTCTGAAAATTGTTTTCCCCAAAGCCTCACATTTACATTTTATGCTTCCGCACGGACTGCAGATCTGTCCCTGCGGTCACCCGGCAGTAAAGCCCCAAAATGACATGCCTGGTACAATTACCACGAGCAGTGACGGCACACAGGGCTAGAATGAGCAAGTCGGACACAAAAGGAACAGAGTAAAAAAAAAAAAAGAAGAAAAGAGCGAGCCGGAGGGATGAAAAGGATTTATTCCAAAATGAAATATAGGACCGGGCTGTAGCACAGGAGGGGAGGAGAGGGGGAGGGACAGTCGGAGGGAAGTGAGCGATTCCGAGAGAGAAGGCCAGAGCGGTGGAGGTCGAATGATGTGCAGACGAAGCGGAGCCAGGAGCCGCCGCAGGGGAGCCGGCTGCTGTCAGCCGTCCAGCCACAAAGTTATTCAGTCACTACTTCAGTGGGTTGGAGCAATGGCGGCAGCACGGCCGTCTAGAAGCAGCAGCTATTTGTTTGGCTCAGGAGAGCCGCGTCCTTTATGTCCTCAGTTCCTGCCCGTAACAAGACTTTACTGAGCCTAAGCGGGCCCAGCGGCGCCGTCATGAGGCCGCGCCCACACCTTATGGCCGTGCTCATTTGTTTTCTTCTGTTTGGTGCTTTTCACACGCCTCCTAATGACATCGTTGCTGCATTCCTTCATGGCCCTCCGTCATTCTTCGTCACAGCCCTTTCTGTTTAACCATCTCCCTCCTTTCCTCTCTCCCGGGTCAGGTACAGTGTAGATGTTGGTGTTTATCAATAATGAAGAGATGAGGAGGGCATACTGCTCTCGTTCTCACCAGGGGATGAATTATTCAACCAGTGGAGAAGAGTGCCTCTCCACCGCGTGTGTGTTTCTGTGCCGGTCTGAATGTGGTTATACTTTACCTCCCAGTTGTACGTGTGGAAATGTGTTTTGTTTCAAGACGACCACAAAGACCCACACACACACACTTTTTTTTGGTACTCTTTGCATGGATTTTCCTTAGCTCGGCAGATGGTAAATGATTAAGTGTGTGTGTGTGTGTGTGTGTGTTGGTTGTATGGTTCATCTGTTGAGAGCTGTGCTGCGGTTCGGAAAACAAAAACAAACGATGTAAAGTTTACGAATGCCTCCTGCTTCCCCCCCAATTTCATTCAAACAAACATGATTCTTGTCTCTGACCTGTTGGACCGTCAGAGCATGCTCGTTCTGAAATATTCTGTTTGTGTTGTGTCCATAACTTGTCGTGTAAGATAAAGGAGACGTATGCTCGGGCTGTTGTGGATGTGTCTGCATCTCCGAGCCCCTGCAGTGAAATGACTTGGAGGCCTCGATGTGAATTCCTTTCAGTTTCCTCTTCCTCTCCAACTCATCCTTGCTGTATGGAAGTCTAGGCTCGCGGCGAGACAACGGTCCTCGTCCAGCTTTGGAGACGAGAGGGTTTGAAGCTGAAGTATTTACAGTTTTAAGAGCGCAAAACTGTCTGTTGACGGGTTTCTAAACTTCCCTGGCGGGTCTCTTGTCATTAAAACACTTAATTGTATTGGCAAAAGCTTTTGGAAATGATATTCGCTGAAGTCCTCCGGCTTGTTTGTTCTAAACAGGCAGCTCCATAGGAATATGCGTAAGCATATCGATGCATGTGGATATATGGACACGCAAACTCGCCAAACCCTCAAGTCCTCTGCAGAGTTCTCCTCCAGCTGTTCATTTGTTGTTGGCACTTTGAAGCCTCTTCACAGCTCCCCGTGTCCCTCCCTCCAAACCCCCATTCCTCCTTTGCTCCCCTTCTGTTACCCTTCATGCGTTTCTGCCTCCCTTCCTCATTTCGCCCACTGACTTCCCTTCTTTTCCACTCTGTGTTCATTCAGTTATCACATGTCATCATGTCACTGTGAACAAGTGAAATGCAGCTCTCCCTTCTTCGTGCACCTTCTTTACTCCTCTGCTCCTGTTGCGTCACAGGCTCTGTCTTTTTAATGTCACCTGCTGACTGCATGCAACCTTGCTGTAACACCAAGCTCTTTTTAAAAGTGTGTTTCTTTGTTGAGTTTCAAAGCTGATTGAACACCTGTTTAATTTTTAGTGCAAATATCCCACGATCGCCTGTGTCTATTAAAAGTTTGCTCCTCTTCGAACCAAAGTGCTTCGTCTCGATTGCTCCCACACAATCTTACAGCATGACGGGATTATAATAATAGGATGTCATTGGAGGAGTCCATAATGGGCAGTGGCTACTTCTAAATGTAGCTTTCTCGTGTGATATTGATTGGCCCCTTGTCGAGATCCTCGTGGAAAGGTCCATGAGAAGCCGAGACGCATCTCGAGTCTTCGTTTCCTTGTTTTATTCTTGGCTTGTCAAACTGCCTTGCCTGTCAAAGCGAAGCTGCATTCCCACTCTGCTCCCTGCATACCAACGTATCTACATGTGTGTGTGTGTGCGCATACACGGTGCGCGCACGTTCATTGTAGGTTTGTGTGGGCGTATGTGCGGCCATATTTGCGTGTGTGTGAAGGTCAGAGAAAGCAGCGCTGCAGCGGTGTCGGGTAGCAGCAGCAGCAGCAGCAGGTTCCGGTTGGTGCTGTTCCAGACTTCAGCCGATGTCTTCTTGTACATACCAGCAGCAGTTTACTTTGGACCTGACACACACGGTCACAATTGTGACGCGAAGGACACGGCATCTCACAGAAATGACAGTTATACAGCAGCTTCACAGGGAGGCCATTTTAACTACAATGTCGGATTACACGTGTCACACCTTTTGAACGTCTCTGAGTATAATTTTTTTAAAGCTGCCCTAAGGCGCTAAGAGGTCAAAAGATGTACAGTCGGCCCCCAGATTACAGGTCACGACCGCTGCAATGTGACGGTATCTGGAGTGACAGACGGGTATTATTGAAGATTTAGTGAGGAAGAACCGTCTTGAGCTGTTTCTTTACTTAAGGGATATACAGGTTAGTTAAACATGTTTACATGTACATCTGTGTACCAGCACAATGGACTCTACATGAAACGGTTATTATAACAGTACATTCCTGATTGCAGTTGTAATTGTGGAGTGTAAAGAACGCAGGTATTGTTGCCTCGTCATTATTCTGCTGCACTGTTCAGAAATCTACAAAGGAGGAGAAGTAAACACCCGTAAAGCTGAAAGTCAGCACTTTAATCTCAGTGATTGCTTCCTTTTGAGTCCCTTTGCTGGAGTACGCAGGCAAAACAGCAAGATGTGTCGCTGTCCCAATACTTACAAGCTGCTTTGTACAAAACAACCCCGGTAATAATCGGAATTGAATCGGCTTCTCTGTGCCAGTGCCTCAAAAATAACAAAAAACTAAATTGCACAACGTGAGCGTCACAAAGCTGGAATTTGGCAGCACTTTCAGTTAGAAACCCGTCGTTTCCAAGACTGGCACACAAACACAAACACAAACACACTGCCGCACGGGGAATGAAACCTGGAGCATGACAGCGGAGGTAGGAACACTTTTGATGGATCATTCTTTTACCATTTCCCAACACCCGCGTGTGGGTTGAGTGGAAGTTCAAGGAGGCCTTTAACCTCTCAGTGTCGTAAGTTACACGCAGTGGTGCATATGTAATGGCATGGAGGCTCATCAGGAATGTATCCTTATGAGGAAAAGACGAGAACTCCATCTGCACAACTGAGCAGTTTCAAAGGATGTCCTAAATAAGTTGTGTAAAAACTGGCCTTTTTTTAATGGTGTATTTGATTATATTAAGCTTCAGGCTCAAAGATAATTTATACCAGTGTACCCAAAGAGAATTGAACAGTGGTGGCTGGTGATTTTTTTGGGGGGGGGCGGCGCAGTTGGGCGACGCGGTTTAAATAGCACTCAACAATGAAAAGAGGTTTTGAGTAGAATATTGTAAAAAACAAAGCTTTATTTCAAGAACACAGCGTGCTCAACACGGTCCAATAACAACTATCAACACACTGTGACTTTGGGCATGAGAGGTTCAGAGCAGCTTTAAGAAACATTGGGTTGGGTTTCAGAGGTTTGCAAAATAAAAGTTTCACCCTCACATGAAAGAGGTTCAGAATAGTCAGAAAGAGATCACATGTTACATTGGGTGACAGAGCAGACCCACGACTGTAAAGAAAAGTAGCCTCCTCTCTTTAAAGTGGTCAAACTTCTCCATAACTCTCTGGTTGAAGTCAATCATGTCTGTAACCAGCCTGTTTCATTATTCTGGAGGGAATGTGTCTGTTTTTCAGAACTTCTTCATTGTGTTTTCGATGCCAGTTCGGTCTCCTTCTGCTGCTCTGCTCTGCTAACAGGGTTAGCTTCATGCTGTTAGCGAGTTAGCTTCATGCTGTTAGCGAGTTAGCTTCATGCTGTTAGCTAGATAACTGCGGCAAGATTCATGCTTTACACTTGTCTGAAGCTCTTTAGATCCCTCACCCCGTTGTAGTCCAGAGAGTTTCAGTCCCAGGACTTTGGAAAAACAGACAGGGGAAACTAAAGAGCGCATTACTCCAGGGCTCTCAAGTTTTGAAGACAGGCAAGCGTGAGATTTCCATCAGCACCCGATGCTCACCTGTGCGCGCATCGCAGCTGAGCGTTGCGCGCGCTGGCATTCGAGCCTAGAAGAATTGTTGACGGGGGGGGGGTGCTAGTGACTTTTTCTTTGCTCCGTCCCGATGCGCGCAGACCGGCGTCGGAGCTCTGCAGACCAATCGATCACGATCGGCGTATTGAGCACCCCTGCATTCAAACATTAAATAGCCGAGTTTTTTTCAGCGTGAGGAATACGATGTGTGGCGGGAGTGCGTGAGTTAAGACCGAAATGCGTGAGTCTCACGCTCAATGCGTGAGACTTGAGAGCCCTGTTACTCACTTAGCCTCCAGCTAACCAGCTCCGGTTAGCAACCTGCTCCGTGGAGCTCTCTGGGCTGAGGGAACGATACGTCTCTGATTGGCCGAATAGTCCAGTCACGTGAAATAAGAAACAATGTCATTGGCCAGGGCGCACATTTTTGCGCCCCAAGATTCACGTTTCATCCGCCAATGAGAAGCCGTCCCTGCTGAAACGACTGAAATGTTTGCTCGCTGCCGCACACACACGTTGGGCCGGCGCCCCGAAAATGGGGCGGGGCTTCTCTCCGTGATGAGTGGCGATATATTATTTATGTCACATTTAACTTAAGTGGTTGTTGACAGGCTTACGGTCTCCCACACACATTTAGCGCGTCAACACGGTATATTTGCTCTTTAAATGATTTGGTATATAATGTTTTTTGACAGGATATATTATACATATTTTTTCATTTTTTTTTCATCAACATTTTAAGAGGGGCGGCGCCCTCTATGGACGCACCGCCACTGGAATTGAAGCTGTATCTACAAGTGGTCTTTTCTTTGGGGTTCATCGGCATTCATTAAGTCACCAGACGTATTTTGTATTCTGAGGTCGGACCATAATGTAGCTTCCAATATCACAACATCACAAGCGGCACCCTCGGGTCCATAGCTCAGCTTGTCAGTCATTTGAGGAATAAAAGAGGGAGAGAGCGAGGGTGAGCAGGCCGAGACCGATTCTATCAGGACAACACGTACTGCCTGCATGAAAGCTATTGTTCTTCAGACGGCGAGCACAACAATAACAAGATAATAATGGAAAAGGAGAAATCCACACAGACCTGGGAGAATAATGAAAGCCCCGAATGCTTATTGAGACAGCAATGCACTCGACGCCGAAGGAAACGCACCCACATCCCCTTTGTCTGTCTCGTGCTCTTTCTGACACGCACAGACGCACAATGTGCTGGGAAGCAATCTCCAAGAACACGGAGGATGGGGGCGCTTCGTCCTCGCCCAGCTGACGGGGCCACCAGCTTGATGAAATGGGGGAGAGTCAGTGAGCTCTGAAGGCCATTAGATGTCTGAGGT
The DNA here is from genome assembly GCF_029220125.1 of Pseudoliparis swirei. Classification (NCBI taxonomy): domain Eukaryota; kingdom Metazoa; phylum Chordata; class Actinopteri; order Perciformes; family Liparidae; genus Pseudoliparis; species Pseudoliparis swirei. The sequence goes on from NC_079409.1 coordinate 15,319,714, forward strand.
GATGGCCTGCACTCCCCGTCCCCCTGACGCCGTGCTTCTCTCCACTAGAGCGGGGATCAGGCCGAGGACATGGACGCACACGGGCGATGAGCGCATGTCCGTTTCATAAACCACGGCTGGCTCCAAATTAGGATTATGAGTATTTTTTTCTTCTATTTTTCATTCACTGTTTCACCGGCTCATTCAGTCTGTCGCAGCTTTCCCCCCTTTCTCTGTTCCCAGGCAGTGTTTCTCACAAGGTCAGGTGTGCAGTGTTTTCTGCCTCACACCTCCCGTCACTTCTCCTCCTCTCCTCGCTCTGTTTCTCTTCACACTGTGCCAGCCCCACACACACACTTCTCCATTTTTAGTTTCCCCCTCGGTCTCTATTTTTCACCTACTTTCGTTCTCACTTCTTTCATATCTCTGGTCTAAATGTCTGTCTTTTGTCCCTCAGCTGTCTCCTATTAACCTTGTTTATAGCCCACATCGTCTCCCCTTCGAGAGCCTCCTCTTCTCTCAGGACGCTCTCTTTGCGCTCCCCCTTTCATTTTCTATTCCTGGCACCGTGTTCTCTTCAAACACTTTCATCCCCACTTTCCTTACACCCCCCCCCGCCTCCCATTCCACTCTCATCCTCCATCACTTTGGCATTCCTAGGCTGTCCCTCGTCTCCTCCTCGCACACTTCCTCTCCTCTTCCTCTCCTTCTTCCTTCCTGATTAATTTCCCCTCCAGACAAATGCTGGGAAATATGGAAATGTCAGTGTGACCGAGGAGGGGATCAGAGAGGACTGTGTTAATGTGTCACGACTGCTGCGGCGCAGTGTGCGTGGGCATGGTGCGCCTGCCAAAGACATAATGATGGGTGACGACACTTGGGAAGGTGACGTCTGACTACTCGAGGATGCTGAAGAGGGCAGTGTGCGCGCGCACACACTCGTTTGTTCGTGTGTGTTTGCATGTCACCTGCAGGCAGCCGAGCGACTGAAGTAGAGCGGCGGTGACATGAGGCTTCTGTTGCCACTCCCCTCCAAGCCTCTCCTTCTCTCCCTCCTCTGCTCCGTCTTACCCTTGAACCGTCTTTTATTCTCTAATCCCCCTAGTTCCCTCGTCTCTCTCTCTCTCCTTCTTTTTTGATATGACCAATGCTCTTTGAATATTTATACTGACATTTATTATTTCAAATGTCGGCAAAAGCCTGTGTCTCCGTCATCGCTGCTGTTCTCATGACACTGAGTCCCTGAGACTTCAGGGCTGGGATTTGGGGACTATCATGGAGGATGAAGACGTGCACGTCTTTGTATGTCTTGTGTGTAATATTCATTTCCCTGGGGCTGTCTCGAGTCTCAGAAGGCCAGCCCGTCTCTCCTCCGAGCTCTGGCAGGAGCTGACCTGTGTTGGCTCCACTCTTATTGCCTCAGAATGACAGACAACAGTCCCAGCTCGGCTCTGCCCCCACATTATGTGTGGACACAACAGCTGTGCGTGTGGTTGTGAGTGAGAATTTGTACATGTGCAGACAAGTGAGACCTGAGGCAGAGGAGCTAATAACCAGTCCCGCATTGTGTGATGACCTCTGACATTGTTCCACACGCTGAAGCAAGACGAGTAATCAACGGTTTCAAGCACCCTCCAACCCCGTTTTATTTTGCTCTGCTCCATCGTGTGGTAACCAGAGAGCAGCTTTAATTCCCAAAGCTAATCTGTAGTTAGTCAGACTAGTTCAGGTGTTTGTGTGTGTGTGTGTGTGTGTACTACTTGTGTGTGTATACTTTCACAGATATGCTCTTGTATGTGAGAGAGGAGTCCCTCTCTCCAGCCCAAGGAGGCTCTGCTGCTCCCTCAGGCTGCTGAGTGGTTGTCCGGAGGTTCCTCTGGGCTACCAGGGGATGTTTTGTGGTTGTAAATTGAGCCGGTCCTGGGAGAGCTGGTGTTATTCTAGGAAAGGCTTGTTTTCCTCCACTTTCCTTGTCTTTTGCTCCCTTTTCTTTTCCGCCGTATTGATAACTCTGATCTCCCTAGAGTAGAGCAGGTGTTCTGTTTATTGCTCGTCAAAAGAGAAAGACGGCACTGGCCTTTCTGCTTATCTCCTCGTCTATGAGTGTAATGTGTGTGTCCTCACCAGCCCCGCAGATCATATTCGTCTCACAACTGCTTTGGCTCAGCACAAACTGGTGGAACTAGTTCCGCAAGTAATTGTTTGTCTTAAGGGGAAATCGTTTCCTTAGTGCTGTTGTGTGTGTGTGCGTGCACTAGCATTCGCTCCAACACACACTCTGGCTGCAGACATTTTAAGTTGTGTATCTGCAGGTAATCCACTCTTATGAAAGAGGTGCCATCTTGCTGACACGCTTACTCATACAAGTAATTGCATTTTTAGAGCGACCTGGATTACACACACACACACGCAAACGTGGACAGATTGACGCTTTAAAGCGCCTTCTCTATTTCTGTTTCTCACACGCCCACTGACACAACGCGCTAAGAAAAGCATATTTATTTTGACTCTCAGGAATGTGTCAGCACAGCAAATGGCAGGCTACGGGAAAGCATAAACCATCCGGATGATTTATGACCTATGTGCAAAAGAGAAACCGATTTCTTGTTTGTTTGTTGCACATATCCCATTTTAAGCCTCTGTCCCCACACACAGCCAAGGAGAGGTACAGACTCTTGGCCTACTTGCCCTAATGCTGTCCTGTCTTGTACCACACACTTCCACCCTGTCCTCAATAATCAGCAGGCTTTGTACCAACACGACTCCTCTGCTCCCTTTCCTCGTCTCCTGCTAGTTTTTGTGAAAAATGGACATTGATGTTTCTCCCTCTCTTTCTCTCCTTGTCCTAGGCGTGTCCAGTCAGCGGGTGAAGGTGGAGCCAGAGGTGTTGTCGTATCCTGGCCAAACTGTCAACCTGCGCTGCGCCTTCACTGATGCCACTGGGATTCAGCTCACAATGGTCAGATACAGTCTTGATTTCATTTGTTTTTCTTTTTTTCAGTCAGGATTTGATTACTTCTTCATACAACTGCACTCGTATTGGCTCTAAACTTGGTTTGTGGGATGAAATTCTAATAAATGTCTGTTTCATCCCGAAATTGCAGCTCATTGTGCTGACTTCACACAGCACGAATTGTTGAAGTTGCTTGGGACTACAATTTGCTTTCACAATTGAAGCGAAAACATTGACTATTAAGCTAATACACAATGTAATATTTGACTAAACATGTGCCTATTTTGCTGTCGAATAAAGTATTTGTCAATTATGTATCAACCTGATTCTGCAGGTGTGTGAAACACAGTCCCACAGATAGATAAGAGCAATTCATTGCAATCAAAATAAACATAGACGCATAATACAGGTCCATGTCCCTTGTTTACCTATCCCATTAAACCTTAATCTAGCAAATCATAGCCCACAGAAAGGATCCCAAGGCTGGTTATAGTCTTTTCTTTTAAATCAGATGTTATGACTCCAAACAAACATTACTAACTTTCATTTTGCTTTCGGGGATTGGTTATGGTAATAGAAATACTTCTTAGTCGCATCTCAATGAAGTGGGAAGTATACAACTCTGTTTGGTTCCGCTAAGAGCAGCTGAGAGAGAGCAAGTGCTGCTCCGGAAAGTCACATCCATATTCATACCTGCTCCAATTCCTTGATTGTGATGCCGCTGTGTGTACACTGCCCCGCGGAGTTTACACAAAAATGGATGAGGTCTTAAAATGCTCTGCAGCGTTGCATACCAATGCCATGATAAATGAGGCCTGCCGTTGTTCCCTAACCACTGACCCCGTGCCCCTCCACCACAGGTCACGTGGATCTACGAGCCGAAGGACGGAGAAAGGATCAACATTGCTGTGTTTCACCCCAAGTTTGAGCCCAACTACCCCCTCTCGCCCGTGAAGGGCAGAGTCGGCTTCTCGCCCAGTCCGCCCAACGTGGCCAACCCCTCCATCGAGATCACCAATGTTAGGATGAACGATGAGGGGAAGTACATCTGCGAGTATGCCACCTACCCCATAGGCAACGAGCAAGGCATCACATACCTGGTCATGCTGGGTAGGTCACAAACAGAATCCATGGAATGTGTATATACAGACATTTCAAACCAGTGATTAAACTATGATAACTGCATTTTCACAACACAACTATTTTTTTATGTGCCAGGATAACCACAGAAGTTTAACAACAATTACCCCCGTTGGTATTAAACGCCAGGTGGTATAGCTCTAGCTTTGAGTGTACAGAAGCGGTTATGAATATAATGCACACAGTGGGTTGTGATTTTATGTCTCGGCCTGTCGAGGCAAACGCCAAAGCTGTTGAACCGTTCTGTTCCAACGGGGCTTCAAACCCATCACAGGTTTCTGCCTCCGAGGACATGAAATGTTGTTAAATGCTCCCTTTTAAAATATCTTTTTTATTGCATTAAGTTAAGTTCCACTTTTCATGCCTAAATTGTCACTTTAGTATTCTGAAAGATCTTTAGTTTGTCAAAGACTTTTTGACTGACTAATCAATCTATTCATTGTATAAAAGTCTAAGTAATTTAAAACAAGAGAACTGGCTGTATCATGGTGCCAGTCTCTCTCGTCGAGTTAAACTTCTTGAACCAGGGTCCATTGAAGCTGTTACTGTGTGTTAGTTAGGTGACACCAGCCGTCTTAACAAACTGGTTAGGAAGGCTGGCTCCATCATCGGCTGCCAGCTGGAGAACCTGGAACAGGTGGTGGAGAGGAGGACGTTGAAGAAACTTGTGTCCATATTGGACAACCCGGACCACCCTCTCCACCACCTCCTCCAGGGACAGAGGAGGACTTTCTCCAGACGTTTCCTCACGCTCCACTGCCACAAGGACAGATACAGGAGAACATTCCTGCCGACGGCTATGAGGCTCTACAACAGATCACCTCTTGCCAGATCATAGTGCAATAACTGCAATAATAACTCCATATACACTATGTTGATCTGCACTTCACACATTTCATTTATTTACACAACACACATACACACACATTTCATTTTCATTTACACTACACACATACACATACTTTGCATGTTGCACACTGTCTATATTTAATATTTTTATATTTAATTTAATTTTAGTCATTAGTATTGTATTGTGTATGCATATATGTTGTATATATACATATATATTTTACTTTGCATACATCTATATCTTTCATTCCTGTTTTTTATATTTTATTTTTTATTCTCGTGTGTTTAGTTTATTGGTGCTGCTACTGCTACGACAAATTTCCCCTTGGGGATTAATAAAGTATCTATCTAGTTATTTTATATCTAATATGCAAAGTAGTCTCCGTCCACCTCTGAAGCCATCTCCCTCCCCCAAAGGTAGCATGCAGGTTAAAAGCATGTCCAGTGAGGCTTAATTGCTATTTTAAGTGGTATTGTCAGATCAATTTTGTTCTTGTCAATGCAATAGAACCATTGCTCTAACCTTGGCCACCAGCGCCGCTCCTCACTCGCCAACTCATCTTGCCTCCCCGCCTCCCCTGAGGCACTGTATTGATCTGGCTGCTTGTCATGCCTGCTGTCAGCTCCTGTCCTTCTTGCTCTCCTCTGGTCCTCGTATCATGGAGGGAAATTGAGGAAGGAGGTAATGTAGAGAGGATGGGGGATGCCAGAGATCATGCAGTGACTTAGGAATTTGTGTATGGAAATGCACCGGACCAGTAATGGAAATAGTGCATCAACAGTGATGGGGAATAGATTAAAGAAATGTAGGGAGCGGAAAAGAAGATTTAGTGTTGGTACTAGTGCTTATCAATGTAGGCTCTGTACAGAAAATAAACCGGGGAGTGGGGGGGACGAGGGTCTTTGAGTTTTGGGATTTGTGTTTGCCAGGCTGCAGACTCCAATTGTTTATCAATAATGGTGCACATAATCTTCCTCTCATATGTCTTATTTCTATTTTATCTGTCTACATCCTTTAATCTTCTCTCTGCCACTCTGTGTCTCTCTCTCCCTTCACCCGTCCATCAGCGAAGCCCCAGAACTCTGCGTCCATCGTCACAGTGGAAGCAGGCAGCAAGCCGGTCGTTGTGGCGCGCTGCGAGTCCGTCGACGGCCGCCCCGCTGCCAAGATCTCCTGGGTGACCGCAGCCAGCGGCAATGGGACGACGGTGTCCAAGACGGGGGCCGACAACACGGAGACCATCAGCAGCGAGTACAGCATGATTCCCACAGCAGCAGACAACGGAGAAGACCTCAGCTGCGTGGTGGCGCACAGGACCCAGGTCAAACCGGAGAGCTTCCCGCTGAAGCTAGCAGTTCAGTGTAAGACACACAGCACCCAGCACGGGTCCATGAACTACTTTGCTTTTTACACTTTAACGTGGAGCGTGGAGTGACTAATTGAGTTCATTGCTGTTTTGTGTTTTCTCCTCCCTTCCGTCTCTCAGACGCCCCTCTGGTGACGATAGTGGGTTATGACAATAATTGGTATGTGGGTCGTACAAATGTGATGCTCACCTGCCAGGCTACCGGAAACCCTACTCCAACGACCACCCAGTGGAAGATGTGAGCATCCACACATCCATCATCATCATTATCTCTTTGTCTTGCTCCTTCTCGCTTTCCCATAGTTTCTTGCGTTCTCTTTTATCTCTTGTCCTCTCAATCTTTCGTACCTGTCATTCCCAGGTCCGCAGAGCGCCAATCGGCTCTTTCTATTCTTGCTACCACATCCCAGTGCTCTGATTATGGAGATAGCCGTATAATTTATCATAATGGACTCGAGATTTAGCCCTAGCATAATGAAAAGCACAATATGACTCAATTTCCCCTCCCCCCCCCCCCCCCACCGTATTATCAGCTATTAACGTAACTGTCGGAATCTAGAAAAAAAGCGAACCGAAAGTCTGCTTAAAAATCGCAGCGATACGTTTTTGTGCCCAGATCCAGCAGTTTTGATTCTCCTCCTGTCCCCGTCGTATTTTCCTTAACTGTGTGATAATGGATCGCCTTTTGAGGAAAAGGAGTACTAATAGGTTTTGCAGTGGAATTTGATGACATGGCACATTTCTGTAAAGGCACACATGTCTGTGCTCTCATTGTGCCCAGAGTTGAACAAACTACAATCCTATTCACTTTTTCTTTTTTGACCGTCTCTTCTTTTTTGTCTCATGCCTGAATGTTCATGTCCCTGCAGGATGTCAGGAGAGAAGCCCGACACGGTGCAGATCACAGACAACGTGCTGAAGGTGCTGAAGGTGGACGACGCGGTCAACACCACTTTTGTCTGCGAGGTCAAGAACCGCATCGGGATCGGCAGGGAGAAGGTCACGGTCATTGTTCGAGGTGAGTTTGAGGACACAAACAAGCACTCACACCGCCACGTGATCATGAAAGTAAATAAATGCATAGCATGTGCATAAACACTTGTTTTTTTAGATCCAGGTCAGATAACATTTAGAAATGCACTTACACCTGCTTTGAGTACAGCAATGTGTGCTTGTCACAAGTAAAAATAGTGTTCCTTTTTGCACTAAAGAATGACCATTAAAATCACTCCCGAGATCACGTATCCACCCAGTTTGTGTAATTAAGGTGCAAATGTCCGGCCACACAGATGAATTAGACGGTCGATGTTTCAGTGAAGCAGTTACCATTTCAGAAGTGAAATGAAAATCACATTTGTGGCTCACATGGGCCTCGTTTATCACCTAAAGCTTCCCCTGGAATATGAAAACATTTATATCCTCTCAACTGATCGACTGGAACCAAGTGCACTTTCATCACACATTTAGTGATGTGCGATGCTCAAATGTTTTCCTCAGGGACATACACACCTTGTTCTTCCTCACATGACACACACACACACGCACACACATTCTCTGTGCTGAGGACTGTCCTGGGTGTGTAGTGTAGGGCTAGAGGGTCCAGCTGCTCTGTCAGTGTGTGTTTTAGAGTGAGTATGTATGCGTGTGCTTTTTCTTTCTCCCTTTCAACTTTTAATATCTGTCCTTGTGTGTCCAATTAAGAATGCCCGTCACAGTTCCGTCTCTGGTGGCTGGGGCGTGATTACGCTCAGCTGTGGAGGTGTGTGGGGGAGTGGCTCAGGGAACAGGTGATGGGCCTAATTGGCCTCAGCTGTAGGGAATCAGGGTGATTATCTCTCTCCTATATCAGCTGCGAGGGAGATGGAGGGAGAAGACCAGCAGAGCAGACACTGAATAAAGTATCTTGCCAAACGTAACTCTACACGTCTTCATTCCTGGGTGCTGGGGGTGGATTGCGATGGGAGTTGGTACATGGTCTTTTTGCGTGCGCTCAAGAAAAGGAAACCAAACTTTCTATGCCTCAGCGAAAATCGAGGTCTGTCTTTTGACTTTGTACACCGCTCGGCATTTACAAAGCGTTTTTTACACGGTGTTCAGCGGCGGTTCACATTGGGAGCGGCGCACAAAGACGAGATGATGTTTCCGCTTCTTCTTTATTTTTTCTCAAATGAGAGGGTGCGGTGCGCCCCCAGAAGTCCTGATCACAGGAGATACTGAATAGCTTCTTGACAGTCCCCTTGGCCATCACTGACAGGAGAGACTAAAGCGAGGCGAATGAGAGCATTCATAGCAGTCAGCGCCTTGAAGATGAGGCTCAATCACTACGAGTGATGCGTTTAACTCTCGGTGACACCGTTGACTTTCAAATGAAGTGGATTTCCTTGCTTTGGGTTTAGCTGAGACGTGTTGAGCGCTGATGCATCGTCGCTCTATGCGCGTTTGCTGGTTCATATGTGCGATATGTTATGTGTGTGTTTAGGTGTGTATGTCCGTCTGTGTAGCTTGTTGTACCATCCAGAATGGTGCCAGTTTCTATTTTAATACTTCCAACCCCTCTGTTCTGCAACATGTTGAGCTGCACCTCTCAACAAGGTTCACTCCTGCATTTCCCTTCATACAAAACACATTGCCTCCTTTTCTTTTCTGCCTGCACTTAACCGGAAGTCATTTCCTGCTGACAGTGGGGTGTATCGTGCCCGCAATGGGGAGCTGGAGGGGAGAATGTTTCTCAGGTAGTTCCAGTTTAAGAGCAACCCAGCTACTACATGCCCTCATTTTTTTTAACTTTCCTTCTTCTATTTGCTCGGTTTCTGCTCATTTCTTCTTTTCTTTCTCTCTCGAATCCCCCCCCATCCCATCTTTCCTCAAGTCCCCTGGCTCCTCATGGTGCCACAGCATGCATCACCACTCCTCTGGGGCCATTCTGTACTGCTGCACAGGAGCGGAACTGGCTTCTGTAGCACAAAGGATGTCACCGTCTCCTGCTGTGTATTACAAGCAACAAGCACGGGAGGCATAAGGATCGAGGGAGCAGAGGGAGGGAGACGGGAGGCGGCTGCTTTTCGACTAAAAAGACAGAACGTGCACCAGGATAAATTGGTGCCAGCATGCTCTCGTCACATTGAGGGAGAGAGCAGATGCTGACGGCGTTTCAAACTCCCATGGGAATCTTGTGCCACTGCAACCCATCTCCTCTGCTATTGGCCTCCACTATCTCTGCATAGCGTGTGTCTGTCTGTCTCCAAGCCTCTCAGAGCGGATCAGTCACCCTTTGCTGCTTCAGCTTCTGGCTGCTTCTCTCCTCATTCCACCATCCGCTCCCTCCTTCCTCTGTGTTTTATCCGACCTTTTTTACTCTCATTCTTCATCACACTTTCTCCTTTTCTTTTGCTTGCTCTCTCCTTTTTTGCTTCCCTGGTCTCTTCCAGTGTTGCACTTCCCACAGTTTCCTTGTCCTATCATCTCCTCTTGTGCTCTCTTGGCTGTCCACCTCCTCCGTCACACTTCTCTCTTACTCACTGGCAGAAGAGGAGGAGGAGGATTAGATGCGAGCTAAATTTGCCGGCAGTTAAGAGGTGGCTGAGGCAACCAGTGAGTGTCAGAGTTAAGATGGGTTTGTTGTCGGCAGAGAGATGGGGAGAAGTGTCTCAGAAATAGATTGAGTTTGTTGGTTGGAGTGAAATGAAAGAGTGGATGATCCTCGAAAAGATGCAGAATGACTCCAGATGGGAGAGCGATGCAGACCTGTGGAGGCTAATGTGAATGTGTGTAGACAAACGGGGCTAAGAGGGGCCGACGGGCGTGGAATGGCCAGCACCTGCTCCATAGCAGGTCCCCACCACCCCCACTCCTCTCTCCCCCACAGCTGCCGACACACACCCATACATCTACACACGTGTGTGTGTGTGTATGTTGGTGTTTGCCCAAATCCTCTGCCCTCCGCCTTGTCCCGTGCGGAGGCAGAGGGAGGGATGGATGTCATCTCCTCGTCTTCGATCCATGCTGCTAACTCACACAGAAGTATTCTACCCCTGTTCCCCTCTGCTTTCTTTTGATTTATCTCTCCCTCGCTATCTCTTTTGCTGCAGTTTGCTCTTTTCATTGCATCTCTCATCCTCACAGTTAGCATATGCTCTCCTCATCCTCCTTATCTCTCACAGGTTGTCTTTCAGCCTCCGCAAGTCTGGCGCTGATCTCCCGCTCAGAAGAGACTCCTGCCCTCAGCATTCTCTCTCTCTCTGTGTCTCTGTCTCCCCCCTCTTTAAGCTTAACCCTTTAAAACCAGTAGCTCTTCCTTCTTCTTCTTCTTCACAGCTTAGTCATCCCCATCTCTTCATCCATCCCTCCATTCCAGTCTCCTCTCGCTGGAGTTCTTGTGTGGCTAACCACCCCCCACATTGTTTATCTACATGGGTGCATCAGCTGAACCTCAAAAAGGTGAAATGTCCCCAATCTGAGGGCTCGGCTCGTCAGTTCAACGGGAAATACATTTCTTCTCAATACGGTGCATTCTCTCCAATTTTGAGACTCAAGAGAAAAGGGCTTGGAGAATTTCCTGCACTGGGTTTGGATGTGTGTGTCTGCCTGTATCTGTCAGTGTGTGTCTCCGGCCATGCGAAAACGGCTGTGGAACAGGTCTGATGGAGCCAAGTCTCCCTCCAGCATGCTACTGGCCCCGTGCCCACGCCTCATTAGCACACACACAGCTCTCTTCAATAAGTTAACATGCTGACAGAATACTACTAAGCCATGCGCTGTGTGTGTGTGTGTGTGTGTGTGTCCATGCATGTTTTTGGGAGGCTGCAGTAGACGTTACTTTCGCTCCATCTCTTTCATTACTTGCGGTCACTTGGACGGTTGTGCTGGACACGACTATATAGGAATGAATTCAGTCTTTTAGGCTTCCACAGTATGTGGTTAACTGTAGTTTTGCATGTTTTTTTTTATTCCCCCCCCCCCCTCCTTGTTATCCACACAGCATGCATAGTGCATGTTTTTCTGCTGGCTCATCCAGCAGCATGTGTTTCGAAGATGTCCTCTCCTCACCCACGAAGATAAACTAACATCAATCTCTTGAATCTTATAAGCGTTGTCTCTAGAAGGGGAGAATAAAACATGAATTATCACCCGCGACAGGATTTAAAATCACCGGCATAGACTTTGAGAGACACTAAAGAACTGACTTGATCGACGCATTAAAAATAATTGGATGAGAGGAATTTAAGGGGCATTTGCATTTCATTTTCGGCGTAACTCCCTTTGAGGCAACAATGTGCGGCAGCATCCGTCTCCAAATTTGCAGAGGGATGGTTGCCACGCTGCCGGTGCCAGAGCGCCACGGAGCCCGAGGTGATAATGCATTTCTTGTGTTCCTGTTACAAGTGGACACTGAGGGCTAGCTCTCACTCTCATGTGTGTGAACAGGAATGTTTAGCACTGCTCTCGGAGAATAGGAGGGTAGGGAGTCCGTGTGCTTGGGGAGACGGCTGTGAAAAATTGAAAGAAAGAGAAAATATCTTTTATTTTTTCCCCCTAGGCATATGTTAAAAATGAAGCGCATAGGAGAAAAGTGGCATGTGAAATACAAACATACGACGGGCAGAATCGATTTTTCGGGGACACAGACCGCTGGTGGAGTGGAGGCGAGGCAGAAGTGGAAGAAGGGTTAGTGGAGGGGATGAAGAGGATGAGTGGAGCATAGGTGAAGACTACTACTTCTTCTTTTGACACAAATCAGTTTTATAAGAGTAATTCTGTCAACTCTCTGTACACTTAACACCATTTTAAATAGAAATGACAATTTCAAATTCAGGCAGGGATTTCAGCTGCAGCGTCCGCCGTTTAATCCTCCGCAGCGGCTGGTGAAAGTGCAGCGAGTGGAAAGTAAAGCCAGAGGAACCGACGGGATGGTCAGCTTAGCCAAGGGTTCTTGGTTTTATTGTGTAGCTCATCCGCCCAAACCTGAAGGAAGCGGGAACGCTTAAAAATGATGGATAACAAAAAATACTTTATTCCATGAGAATAATATTTTTTTCATCGATGTGTAGTAAAATGAAATAATGTGGCTTATTCCATCTGGGACATGAAGTGTCCAAAATGAAAAAAACAAGAAAATCAAATAGAAAAAACATTTTATCATACAAGAAATAGCCTTGGCTCTAAACTTGAATACTTTGAACCCTTTGCAAAGTATATGAATGATATATATTCAGGCATAAATATTCCCCTGTATGAAAAGCTCTTACAGCTCTGAATGGAAAAAAAAAGTTGTTCCAAAATCATCTTTTGTAATAAAGTCCGAGCGGTACGTCCATCAAACTAAAGTGCTTCTCCTTACTATCACAGTTGTTATTGCTTGTACATATTTACTTGTCTGTGATTTGGAGAACATGTTTGTTCAAAGGGTTTCGCAGTCCAGTGAATGCGAGCAGCATGAGCGGAGCTGACCCTCAACTCCCTGCCCACTGAGTTATAGATGATGACTACATGGGGGAAACGGTCACAGGGTCTACGGGGAGTTGTCTTAGTCCCAGAAAGCACTTAGAGCCCTGAACCCGTGGCTCGAGAAGCCTGTGCAAAGCAGTAACACTGTCATGGTTCTGCTCGAGGCTTCACTCGCTAGGCGGGTCTTAACTCTGCTCGACTCGATACCGTCTGAGTAACGACCGAGATGTGTCCTGAAAGCTGGTTTGCCGAATTGTGATCCTGATTGAGACGGGAATCATCATTTTGCTGATTTTCCACAATTGTATATATTTTCTAGGCTGTATGGCTGCAAACATAACCATTGCATTTTTATTTGATTTTAGAAACGCATTCCTCAAAGTAAGGAATGAAGTGAAAACAGTATTTTTGGTGTGGGTGTGTTATTGCCACAGTAAATTTCAACGATACCGAGCCAAAGTGTTAACTGGTGGTTTCCTTCTCTGCAAACCAGTTTATTTGTTGCTGTTTAAATACCTGCTCTGAAGTATTGTACTAATATCACTGCAGAGGGAAGTCGAGGGAGTGTGAGTTCAGACTGCGTGGCTGACGAGTCATATGGGACTCCTCCTGTACCTCGCTCTGGAGATACACAAACAGAAAGACTGTGCATTGGACCGTGGAGCCTAGTTTTACTTACACCCTCCTCATCCAGTGAAAACCTCATCCAGTGAAAACCTTTCATTTAATTCAAAATGAACCTAAAATGGCTTCTTCTCTTGTGGATGCAACGTGTACCCCGGCAGTCGTGACTACATTATTGGAGCTAATTGGCGCCTTTTTGCTCACAGGGTTTGCCAAAGTTTCGCTCTGCTCAATGCTCATGGCTTCCAGGAAGAGTTGTCATTCCACAAGTCACTCCACCTCCTCCTCCTCCTCTCCAACATCCACTCTTCAATCCATCATTATCCTCCTCTGCTGCATGGCCTCCACCCGTTTTTCCCCTGCACGCGCCGTTCCCTGCTCCTTCAGAAAGTGTATGAGTGTGTGGTTTCCCGCCCCACCACCCCGCCCCCCCCTTGCCTTGACTTGCCTTGTGATTTGTGGTGAGCCTTGGATGGACCCTGGCCGTTGAAGGGCAACCAGGGGAGACGAGGCTGTGTCGTTGCCATGACGCGGCTGTGGGAATTGGGACAAGAGCAGCTCTGAGGGAGAGGAGGAAATGTCAGTGTAGGAAGAGGCTCAGCACACACACACACACACACACACTTATGACTGTACTGACACCTCAGCACTCTTGCACACTTCACTGAATACAATTGAGTCCAGCACCACTGACGTCCTCCAACTCCTACCTTTCTCTTTTTCCTCCACATTACCCTTTCTTCCCTTTTCCTCTTTGTGCCGTCTCTATTTCCCCCCTGCCCTCTCACCACGTTTCACACTGTTCTCTTTTTTTCTTCTCGCTTTTCTCAACCATATTCTTTTTTTCTTCTTTTTTCTCCCTCCCTGCCTCTCCTCCCTCCTACAGAGCCCTCAGTGAACCCATCCAATGCCGGCGTGGTGGCAGGAGCTGTGATTGGCTCCCTGCTGGCCCTCCTTTTGGTCGCCGCTCTCATCGCCGTGCTCGTCACCCGTAGCCACAGGCAACAGCAGGGTTACCGCTCCAATGGCGGCTCTGACATGAAGACGCGCGTGTTTGGCGGCGGCAAGAAGGCCAGCAAAACGGCACGGGTGGCGGTGCGGGCGGGCAACAACAACGGCCCCGTATACGTTTACGACGAGAACTCATCCCACCAGGGCCTCGGAGAGAAAAACAACCACCACCAGCCGCTCACCATTGGGGGCCGGCCTGAAGTCGTTGCCACGACTCCCACCGCCCAAGACATCCTGCTGAGCAATGAATTGGATGACGGGGAGAGGAGGAAGTTTGATGAGCTGGAGGAGGATGAGAGGTATGACCAATTCACCGGAGGGGCCCCCATCCTGCAGCTTCGCCCACCGCACGACCAGGACGATATGATCGGAGATTACATGGATGACGACATGGAGTCCCAGCGCGACGGATCCGTCATCTCACGGACTGCTGTTTACGTATAGAGGAGGAGAGGCGGAACGGAGGAGGAGGAGAAGAAAAAGGAGGGAGGGAGGATTCCTCCCGAGGATTCTGTGGCGTCAGGGTCGTGTCCCTGTCTGTGAGAGAAAATAATACCACGTTTATTTTTTGAAAATTAATTTGAAACATAGCCTCCTATTAATCACAGTGCAGCCCCAGAATGGACTGAGCGAACAGGAGGGTGTGGACCGGTATTCTGGAAAGAGCGTTGCTGTTATCTGGCCCCTAAGAAGTCTCTCACACTGCTTCTGCTCATCACTTTCACTGGGACCTCGACAAGGACTCTAGACAGACGGACTCAAACGGAGAAACTGTGTAGAATAATGGAATCATGAAACCGGCTCGGCAACATCTTCACTCGTCTCTTCACCAGAACTGTAGACGTGGTTGTCAAGCAGTTACGTGTTGCCGGCTGTCTCCTGGGGGGAAACCTTTTTGTTTTGGTAATGCAGTGGGCCGTGACAGCAGGTGGGTAGTTAGTAGCATGGGGTGGGGGGGGGGATGTCTTAAAGGTATAGACCGTAGCCAGCAGGTAATTTTAGAGAAGAGAACGCGTTTGCTCCAGTCGACTGGTGAGCTCTCATTTCCACTCTCTCTGCCTTCCTCTCACACTTCTCTGCTAACTATCAGACACGCTTGACTTGTCACCATTTAAAAAGAACGCTAGGTCCTTATGTGCGGCACAAATACCAGAGCATCTGAACTCCACTAAGTAGTTCTGCACAGGGTTCGAGCCGATCGCTCAACAAGCTTGCAAACTGTTGTCCTGTGCCTGGAGGTGAGAGATGGTAAGCAGGAGATGAGGGAGTGAGGTGTCGTCAATCTGACAGGGTCAAAGGAGAGAGAGAGAGAGAGAGAGAGAGAGGGGTGCAGGAGGGCTAGAGAGGAGCGTGTCTGTTCTTTTCTCCTCCTCCTCCTCATCCCTGTCTCTTCAGAGCACTCCTGACAGGAGGAGCTTGATTGGTAATGAGCCGTGAAGTCGCTCGCTTAGCTGGGACCAACAGATTGCCACCACTTATCGTTCATGACGTAGCAATTGCTCCCCCTCCCACCTCCATCGTTCCTCTTTCACTCGCTCTTTCTCTTCATCCCTCTTTTCCAGTGTTTATGGGGAGTTTATGATTTATCCGGTGGTGTTGAGGTCAGGGCCACAGAGAGCAGTGGCATATTTTACTGCTCCTAATTTGTCAAACGCCCTACTTGCTCTATTCCAGCCACGACAGCTCTGACACGCTAGACCTGACGAATCCACCTGGCCGGACATAACACTAGGCTGCCCCCCCAAGTGGTCAGGTTAGGATAGGTTTTCTCTGTACATGTTATATTTCTTTCCCTTAGCGGAAGGCGTTGAATGCAGTGAATTGATCGGGACACATAAAAGGAAGCTCCAGGAGTCATATTGACGAACGGGCAACAAGCGGGGCAACGGCCCTTTATGATGCAGCTTCAAGGATGATTGTCTCCTGACTGTTAATTCATCCTTCTAACGAGCCACCAGAGGCCTGCTCAGGCGAATAGTAATGCGTGGCTACTGCCTCCATCTGTATGCGTCACCGTATCTATGTAGGCACTGGATGACTGATGGACAATCTGAGAGAAGTCCTACTCTAGCTCCTCTAATCATGCTGTTCCTGTCCTTCTAATCCCCCCCCTAGCTCACTGGGAAGCGGGGGGGTGCAGCTCTCGATGACGGTATCGCCCTCTTGTAAGACCCAGCAAAGATCTGGGTTGCAGTTCGCTGCAGGTCATTAGGTCAAATGCAGGGAGACGCATTGCCAAGAGCAAGGGTGGCTGCGCTTGCCTGCATTTCCTCTCACAGCCGTTTTTAACCTTGAGCTAGAGCGGTGAGAAGCACCGGAACGAGGCACAGGCCGAGCAGCGCTAGTTCCCCATTGTGATGGCTTTGAGAGAGGTGGAGAGAGAGCAAGAGACAAAAGGGAGATGACGGAAGCAGAGAGGGCTTTCAGTGTTTGAGTACCGTCTAATATTGTAAGCCAGTGTGTTCAATAGGATTATTGTCTAATGGCCTTAGCTTATACATAAATGCAGCTCCTGTCAACCTGGGGTACAGTAATTTGACTGAACACAGCTGATTTGTCACAACCACTCAAAAAAAGAAAAGGAAAAAAAATGCTTTTACTTATTTCTGCACTTGTGAGTGTAACCGCAACGATGAGTAATATGAAATACTTGGTTTTTGGGGTCAAAATAGCGACAAAACTGTTGTATGTACATTTTGGTGTGAGGTATCTGTGTACTATATGTGTAAGCAACTTTATTTTTCTTGTGAAAATGTGGATATATTCGATGGAGCCAGTGTTGCCAGTGTTGTGGAAGTCCAGAGGAAGGTGTTGTGGGTCGGCTAAGCCTAAAGTTCAAATGTCTCTGATGGCATTCAGAATGTAATTTTTAATCTCATGAGTACCTCGGTGGTTTGGATGTTAAAACATGCTGGGCCGACTGAGCCCAGTTTGCCTAAAGAGTCCATTTGTATTGGTGAAAAAAATAATTATAACCGCTTGTATTATGTTTTTGTTGGCATTGCCTGCATCTCCACATAATAAGCACACGGTGTGTTTTTTGCACAATTGGCTTCTCTCTCCTCGTCAAAACGGACACCACGCACAAAGCAAAGATACCCACAATGCTCATCATTTATCAGGTGGATGGTAACCACATGATGGTCTGTGTTGAGTCAACTCTGTTTGTGTGTATCGTAGTGTTGGTGATGCTCTGGGGGTGGGGGGTGGGGGGGATTCGGGATACCTCTCGCTTCCAGCAATAGATAAATAGAAAAAAATGAAATGTACACACTTATTTTATCCCCATGGGGAGACTCTTCTCTGCAGTTGACCCATCCTTAGTTGATAAGGAGCAGTGGGCTGCAGTGAAACACCCGGGGTTCAGCGTCTTGCTCATGGAACTAATGGGGAGCGGGGATGGAAGCGGGAACCTTGCGGCTCGACCACACTTCCCTTTGAGCTACAGCCAGAGTTACCAGAGTAGCCGCCACTTGTCACCATAGAAAACTGGCAACCTGAAGATATTGCTGTGCAATTTGAAGACTCGCTCTTTAACGCACACTTAAATATAGACGCAGAATGCAGAGAAACATTCGCCCACACACAAACACCCCTCAGTCACTCTCATTACGCTCACTCCCACAGCCAAACTGTGCAGAAGACACCTCATACCTGACAAGTCTGCCATCTCCTGACATAATCCCACACAAATGTATTCGCAAGCTGCACACCAAAACAGATACGCACATGCACACATGCACGCACACGCACACACACGCACACACACGCACTCCTTTCTCCTCTTCGTGCTCAGTGGCTCTGTCAGGACATGTTCCGAGGCCTGCTGCTGTGGAAGGAGCTGCAGCACGATGTGTCGCCGGCTTCGCTGCATTCTATTCCCCCGAAAAAGTCCAAACTGATCCAGGATCACCTGAATGACCATGTAGAACGGAGGCGACTACACATTTAGCGGCGCACCTTTCACCTCGTATTTGAGAAACCGGCTTTTTAGGAAGCGGTTTGCCCGTTCAACTTTTGTTCCCCACGAGGATTATATCTTTCATAAACATGCCACCGCATGACCTGCTCCCCGTCCCGGATCCACAACACTCGTCTCCAAAATGTTGTTTTTGACTTTTCTCACTTCAGCCACCTCCTCCACCACGACCGCCTCCGCAAGACACGCACACGCACACTCACCGCTGTCACCCACCTCAGCATCAAGTAAGGCTTGTCGGACAAAAGGCTATTGGAGGAATCATGATCCTGGCCCGGGTCTTGCACAAAAGCACAAGGTTATGTAGTCAAAACAAACTATATATATATCTATATATATATATTCAGGACTGTCTCAGAAAATTAGAATATTGTGATAAAGTTCTTTATTTTCTGTAATGCAATTAAAAAAACAAAAATGTCATGCATTCTGGATTCATTACAAATCAACTGAAATATTGCAAGCCTTTTATTCCTTTAATATTGCTGATTATGGCTTACAGCTTAAGAAAACTCAAATATCCTATTTCTAAATATTAGAATATCATGAAAAAGTATACTAGTAGGGTATTAAACAAATCACTTGAATCGTCTAATTAACTCGAAACACCTGGAAACACATTTTCAAATGTTTGATTTTGTTTTGCTGTTATAAATCTTTTTTTTAACTTGGGCTGAGGAAATATTCAAATTTTATGAGATAGGATTTTAGAGTTTTCTTAAGCTGTAAACCATAATCAGCAATATTAAAAGAATAAAAGGCTTGCAATATTTCAGTTGATTTGTAATGAATCCAGAATGCATGACATTTCTGTTTTTTTAATTGCATTACAGAAAATAAAGAACTTTATCACAATATTCTAATTTTCTGAGACAGTCCTGTATATATGTATGTATGTATACTATTATATATATAATATGAATATAATATATATTATATATATATTATAGTATTATATATATTTATAATTGAGAAGAAAAATATATATACAGGACTGTCTCAGAAAATTAGAATATTGTGATAAAGTTCTTTATTTTCTGTAATGCAATTAAAAAAAACAAATGTCATGCATTCTGGATTCATTACAAATCAACTGAAATATTGCAAGCCTTTTATTCTTTTAATATTGCTGATTATGGCTTACAGCTTAAGAAAACTCTAAAATCCTATCTCATAAAATTTTAATATTTCCTCAGACCAAGTTAAAAAAAAGATTTATAACAGCTGAGTGTTTGTCAAGGCTCAGGAAACCCTTGCAGGTGTTTCGAGTTAATTAGACAATTCAAGTGATTTGTTTAATACCCTACTAGTATACTTTTTCATGATATTCTAATATTTAGAGATAGGATATTTGAGTTTTCTTAAGCTGTAAGCCATAATCAGCAATATTAAAAGAATAAAAGGCTTGCAATATTTCAGTTGATTTGTAATGAATCCAGAATGCATGACATTTTTGTTTTTTTAATTGCATTACAGAAAATAAAGAACTTCATCACAATATTCTAATTTTCTGAGACAGTCCTGTATATCCCCCCCCCCAGAAAGCCACATAGTGTTGTAACTTCTTCTGCTCCAAACGTTTGATGTCTAATCAAAGCCTTAACATCTCCCATCTTACTCGCATAAAAGAAAGAAAAAAAGAAAACCTCCCTATGTACATAGTATAAATATATAAATATGTAGCAGAGAAAAAGATATTACTAATTTATGGTGTCACGTTTGTGTATTTCGTGACGGCAAGCATGAAGGATTTTTTCCCCCCTATTCCAGTTTCCCCTCGTTTCTGTTATTTTGCAGTACTTTATAATTTATGTTTTCTGAGTGCTTTATTCTTGACTGCTGCGCTGTGATTGCTGCCAAAACTGGCAAATGTGCTTCTTCTATACAAATGAACTGTACACACAACAAATCAGTCTTACCCCACTATCTGCTTTTATTATTATTATCGACTGCTCTGTGTAAACGTTGTTTTTTTTCTTTTTGTAATCTTTTTTTCTTTTACCATTTTCTTTTGAACTTTTGAAGAAGAAGAAAAACTGAATTAGAACCGTTACCATGTTGTTATGTCTTTCTATATCTTTTCGTATTTGGTTGATATTAAAGATTTCTTGATTTTTGAAATGTTCCAGTGTTATATCTGTTTCTCCTTTCCTTCCCTCTTTCTCTTGAACACTTGAGGTGATCTTGGACGACTGGGGAGGCAGATTGGATAGAAGTGCCCCCTCATTGATTCTCAGATTAGAGTTATAGATTAATTGATCAGGATATGAAGTGGATGCTCTGTTTCCTGTCAGCCGTCCCTCACACGCCAGACACACCCTGGGTGTTTTTGTTGTTGGCTTTTTCTCACTCATTTCCTGTTCTGGCTGTTTGTTTCATTTTCATTTTGATAAATGTGTGTGTGTGTCGACAAACCTATGAAAATGAGCATGGGAATAAGAAGTTATTTTAGTGCATTACACTGGTCCTGTGCTCAAGCTCCACCTCAGTCTCTCTGATTCTTATACGTTTCCCTGGTTGGCTGAAGTACACTTGCTACCTTGGTAACCACTAAGTAGGAGACTGCTGTAGTACATTTCTTACCTGAGCATGTGCATTTTGAAGAGTGCTGATGCAAAGCGCACATGCTCACTTATTTCAAGATGCATGAACTCATATAAATATTATATATATTTTTATAAATTCATTTATATTTATTTATATTATATTTATATGTAATTATATATATATATATAAAACATTTATTTGGGGGTTTTAGGGGAGCCCCAACACTTCTCAGACAAACACTGTGCACACGCACACACAGAAAAAGCTAGTGAAGGAATGTGGTGCTGTAGCTTCAGTGGTTTTCCTGGAGGGAGGCAGCGTGTGTTTTCAGTTGGGGAATGTGCAGGCCAAGCTGAAAGTGTGAATGTCGCGCCCCACAAAGGCTGCATTGTTTGAACTCTGACTAAACCAAACTGGTTTGGTCAAATTTGAACAGACGGGCACGTAGTGGGTTGTCCATGTGCGTGCATACAGGTTTGTGTATGAATGTTCTGGCATGGGAATGAATGTGTGCCTTCATGCGTGTATGTGCATCTGCCTTTTTTGTTTGTTTCACATACAAGTACCCCCTCTGTGTTGCCGTCAAACAATACAATCAAGCTGTGCTGTTAACATCCCCACGACTGTGCCGGTTGGTTTATGGCGGTCACGGCAGCGCGTCCTCGATGCGTCCTGTATCTGTGTGTCATCCTGGCTCCTTGTCACAGTTCATTTCTGTTGCAGGCGTCTTCTGTCGATGCACAGCTATTTACTGTGAGTCCAGCCCACCATCTGGCCCCTCTAATTGCTTTGGATTTGAGGCTGGCGAGATAGAGAGCACTTACACACACACCCACCCACACACACACACTCACACACTCTGACTCCTTTGGTTTTGTAGCTGGGTGTATACGACTCGAGCGTCGCAGAAAGGCTTCTAGGCTGCGTTGAGCAGGCCTGTGAAACGCTAACATGTCGGTGTGCGTCTGTCCCTGAGAAGGTGTGCTCCTCTTGGAAAAGCGGTGACCCCGTAACCACAACATGGCCTCCATGAGCTCCGAGCGCATAACCTGGATCCGAAGCCAAAGTGACAGCAGCTCCACCGCTGTGTTCACCATTAGCTTACAGTGATGAGACATGCTGAGGTGCCCCTGGGCAATCCGGCTCGCTGTGGCCCCGTTTATACCAAGTTGTGTGTGTGTAGGCATGTATTAGACAACGAGCATGTGTGTGAGTGTGTGTGCTCTAGTCATACGGCATGCTTAAGAAGTTTGCGCATGTTGTTCATGCGTTTAGGCGCCCGCTGGGCGGCAGTCCTCTTGTCCACCGGATGTGTGTGTGGGACGGTGTGTTATGAGCTTAAGTGTGATCACGTTGTTTGGTATGTGTGTGCGTGTGATGATGCATGTTTCTACGTGGATGTGTATTTAACTTGCAGCTCTGGCAGCCGCGGTGTTGATTAAACGTGTGTGTTTCTCTCTCTGCTGATAACCGCAAACACAATGCTCCTCATTTAACCTCTCACCCGCCCGCCTCCAGACCTCACTAATAAATCTCGGAGTGAGTGATGAATGGCCGGGACTGCTGCGTGGGTTTCTGAGTGATGGCTGCAGTGAGCTGAGCCTTCACAGGGATTAGAGCAAGTGTCTGCCTCTGACCTCAATTATTTAAGTTGGTTGCCGCATATTTTTTCTTGGCTGTAAACGCGACGGACTCTTCTTGTTCTTGCCTCTGGGGATTTATCAACTCTCCAGCTGCGTGTGCCTTGTCACTGGAATATGTGTTTCAAGCATTGTAACTATTTAGGGGCTAATCTCTAAACTGATTGTGATATGTTACTCAGTCTCTGTAATCCAGGACATTGGATTTGGCTCATAGCTCTTAGAATTGTACTTGCGCCTCCCAGTTTTTGAACAATAATCCTGAGCATGGAAACAAGGTAATTAAGGAGTTTTATGACCAAACTGTGGAATGTCCTTCTCTGGCCAAGTCGTTAATCTGACCTCAGTTCAAGCGTGCGTTTCATTTCCTGAAGAGGAGCCTGGAGTAGGTACTCTTGGCTCAAGCCTGGCGGAACATCACAAGGAGAGATAACGCGTGTCTGTTGATGTCTGTGGGTGGAGACGACTATTTCAAAGTCTGTGTTAACTTGCCCGATACTCTCTGTCCCTCTGTTCTGTGTTACAAGAGTCCACCTCTCGCAGCTCTAGGAGCTACATTGTAATGTGCCGAGTGCGATGCTGACTGTCTGGTGTTTAGCAGGTGTGTCTCTACCAGGTTCTCAGTTCAGTTCATTTGCCCTTGTGCACTAAACACAAAGTACAGCAGAGTCTGATGGGAATGTCTAATCTATATCACCATCTGATGATACTTCTGGATGAAAAGTGTAGAGGTCAAAGGGGTTAAGGTGCATTCTCTCTGACAAATATCAAATATCATACATTATTAATACTATATATATCAATCATAATTCAAAAAGCAATGTATGATGACTTTAAGTATCTTAATATTTGCTGGTGTTTATTATAGATCCTATTGCTTTAATACATTAAAATGAGTCTACTGCATTACAGTCACAGTTAAAATACATTACATTGTCATTATAAGTTACTCTAAGTGGTTATTGTCTGCTTTTAAATATAGTGAAAAAAGTATTAAATCGATGCGCACAAAACATAAATGTAACTTCTACTTTACTGTGGTAGCCAGCAATTAGGAAGTATTATGAGACTTGACCTTATAAACTGCTTTGACTATGATTATGCAGTGTTCCAGGCAGATTATCGGACATTATTAGTATATTCATAAGGCATTATTGACATGGTCGTCATAGAAAGTGTTACTGAAAAGAAGATTACTGCATGGGCGTCATCATCTAGTGTTGCTATGGACACCCTCAAATTAAAGATGTCGGTACTTAAACCTGTTTGTGTGTGTGTGTGTGTGTGTTCACACCTTCTTAGCAACACATTTTAATTAAAGTTTGATGACAATATGGGATTAAAAGAACAATCTAGTTTCTGACTATGAAAGTACGGTGAGGTATGTTTCGGTGTCGCTGCCATAGTGCTGCTGGAGTTAGTTTGTTGTTGTTGTGGGATCTGATGTCTTCTCTTTGTTTCGTTACTTCTGAGGCAGCCGTGTCAGGCAACAGCCATTTACCCCCCCGCTTGCTCTGGAAACAAACATTGCCTCAAACATTAGTTGTTAATGCAATGCAGATAAAAACGATGCGCCTTCCACACCTTAATATATATATATAACAAATATGTGTCAAAGAATGGCGAGCTTGTTTGATTGACTCATGCAATTTCAACTAAAATGTCACATTGACCTTCCTGTCGAATAATTTAACACTTTTATTTTTATGAGAAGCAGCTTTAAAAGTCCCACACTGGGAAATGTTAAATGTATTTCCTGGGTCGAACAGAGTATTAATATCATGTTGATCAAGGTGAAGGCAAAGTACAGAGGAAGTTACATTTGTAAATAATCACAGGAAATTGGAAATCGTATCATTCCTCTTCCTCAAGCGGTAAACGATAACATCCGATCCTCTGGCTTCTGGTCAGTCGGTTTTGTTCAGATATGTGTGTCTGCCACAGACACACACACACACACACACACACACCCAGGCAGACCGGCTGGGGGGAAGTGGATGCTCCCGTTTCCCCTGAAGGCCCCTGGGTGTTTACTCTCTGTCCCGTGCTGACGGGGCTGGAGGTAACGGGCTGGTCGCTGTGCATTGTTGGGCGGATGAGGCGCGTCTCCTCACACGCTCGGGTCGACTGCTGGGAGGGAAGCAAAGGGCAGGAAGAGTGGGAGGGAGGGAGGGAGGGAGGGAGGGCAGTTTGGAGGGAGCGACAAGAGGGAGTGGTGGTGTGAGGAGAGGGAAGGGGGGTGAGGGGTGAGATCTGAAGCCTTGTGTGTTGGTAAAAGCTACAGAGAGCTGGCCGGTGACTGACTAATGCAAGATTGGCAAAAAAAAAGGGGGGGTGGGGGGGGGGGACAAGAAAGGAGTCTGGGAGGACGGAGAGAGCAAAAGGGCAAAAAGCAGAACGGAGAAAGGGAGGAGACGCCTGATTAAAGATGGAGTGGAAGAGGGGAGGAGGACCATGAGTGTAGCAGCTGTGTTGATTTGGCTTCTCCCAGATTGTTTACGCGATGTGAGGCACAGAGGGCGCTTTGAACGCCGCTGACCTCGGCACACCTGCACAAACGCCCACCGCCACCAGATGGGAGTTGCGTGTCGAGTACTCCCCAAAAGGTCTTCCCACTGCGACTTACCTCGAACAAATCCTATTCTCCCAAATGGAAAACAAAGAACATTACGTGAATGCATCATGACCACCGGGGAGCGCGGCTAAGTGTGACGTGTGTGTGCGTCGTCTGCATACGAGAGCGTGTGAATAAATGAGATCTCTATCTGGGAGAGAAAAGTTTGTTTCTGCTCCCAAGAATAGATTCTGTGACGGAAATGATTTTGATGCTCTGTGTGTGTGTGTGTGTGTGTGTGTGTGTGTGTGTGTGTGTGTGTGTGTTTGACTCATTGTGTGTGTGTTTGACTCATTGTGTGTGTGTTTGTCTCATTGTGCGTGTCTCATTGTTTGCGTGTTTGTCTCATTGTGTGTTTGTCTCATTGTGTGTGTTTGTCTCATTGTGTGTTTGTCTCATTGTGTGTGTGTTTGTCTCATTGTGTGTTTGTCTCATTGTGTGTTTGTCTCATTGTGTTTGTTTCATTGTGTGCGTGTTTGTCTCATTGTGTTTGTCTCATTGTGTGCGTCTCATTGTGTGCGTGTTTGTCTCATTGTGTGCGTGTTTGTTTCATTGTGTGCGTGTTTGTTTCATTGTGTGCGTGTTTGTCTCATTGTGTGCGTGTTTGTCTCATTGTGTGCGTGTTTGTCTCATTGTGTGCGTGTTTGTCTCATTGTGTGCGTGTTTGTCTCATTGTGTGCGTGTTTGTCTCATTGTGTGCGTGTTAATCTCATTGTGTGTTTGTCTCATTGTGTGTTTGTCTCATTGTGTGTTTGTCTCAGTGTGTGCGTGTTTGTCTTATTGTGTGCGTGTTTGTCTCATTGTGTGCGTGTTTGTCTCATTGTGTGCGTGTTTGTCTCATTGTGTGCGTGTTTGTTTCATTGTGTGCGTGTTTGTCTCATTGTGTGCGTGTTTGTCTCATTGTGTGCGTGTTTGTCTCATTGTGTGCGTGTTTGTCTCATTGTGTGCGTGTTTGTCTCATTGTGTGCGTGTTTGTTTCATTGTGTGCGTGTTTGTCTCATTGTGTGCGTGTTTGTCTCATTGTGTGCGTGTTTGTCTCATTGTGTGCGTGTTTGTCTCATTGTGTGCGTGTTTGTCTCATTGTGTGCGTGTTTGTCTCATTGTGTGCGTGTTTGTTTCATTGTGTGCGTGTTTGTTTCATTGTGTGCGTGTTTGTCTCATTGTGTGCGTGTTTGTCTCATTGTGTGTGTGTTTGTCTCATTGTGTGCGTGTTTGTCTCAGTGTGTGCGTGTTTGTCTCATTGTGTGCGTGTTTGTCTCGTGTGCGTATTTGTCTCATTGTGTGCGTGTTTGTCTCTTGTGTGTTTGTCTCATTGTGTGCGTGTTTGTTTCATTGTGTGCGTGTTTGTCTCATTGTGTGTGTGTCTCATTGTGTGTGTGTTTGTCTCATTGTGTGTTTGTCTCATTGTGTGCGTGTTTGTCTCATTGTGTGCGTGTTTGTCTCATTGTGTGTTTGTCTCATTGTGTGTTTGTCTCATTGTGTGCGTGTTTCTCATTGTGTGTGTGTTTGTCTCATTGTGTGCGTGTTTGTCTCATTGTGTGCGCATTGGCCCAGGGGGTGCTCTGCAGATCAAATGCACTTGCTGCTTAATTCAGCGTCTCAACAGCAGCTCTTACAAAGTATGTGCACGCACCGGCACATGCACGCCTGCACAACCTCAGATATAAGCATACACAATGGGAGAGATGAATATGGAGATTTAAAAAACGAAATAAGTCTGCAAATATTTGGTCTGAGGGACTGGAGGTAATCTTCTGGGGCCCGCGAGGTCCAAAGTAAGTGGCGGATGATTGTGTTCCCGTTGGTTTGTGCGTGTGACTGCTGTGCAGATGTTCGCCTGCGTGACGGTACGGAAAGGGCATCCAAATGTTTCTGTCTGTGTGGGAGTTCACACACGTTCACAAATGATTGCTGTTGAACAACTCACTTTCTGCTCTTTACTTCTCTTTTCCTCCTCATAAAATGTCTTGAAACAGCATCAGAACGGAGTTGCAACATGAGCCATGTTGCATCATGACCCATGCTATTATATTAACATGAGTCCATTGTGTATGTATTTAGGGCAAAATGGCTGAAATCATAATATTTACAGGGATTTTTTTTCTCTGAGAAATGCATGCAAATCACTGTTTATGGAATGTATGATGTATTCCATATACATGTATTTCATATTATGTTTATATATATATACATACATACAATAATGCTATGTATATTGCATTGGTTATTCAAACTCAAATTTAAACTTGTATTCCATTTAACATTCCACTGAATGTTAATATACAACAATATTGAATATTTACGCAGCCCTATTTACATTAATATATGTCTTGTCTGCAGGGACATGCAGCAGTGTATGGCCACGTAACGATATCTACATCTGTTTAAGTCCTCGCTGCTTCTTTTGCTTGACATTAAATATCAGCCGAAAAGAAGAGAGGACTGACAGGACTTCACAGATGTGTGTGTGTGTGTCAGTGTGTGTGTGTCTGCTCATGTGCATGTCTCAGCTCCTCCTTTTATGTCCACAAACTGCCTCCCCATTCATCCGTCTGTCATCTTATCTCAACGTCTCTGTTCCTGTAATCACTTCTTCTGCCCCCCAATCTTCCGTTCCTATCTTCTTATCTGCTGCTGCAGACTAAATGTTGATATGTGTTTGTGTGTGTGTGTCAAACCTGTCCCGAGGTGTAGAATCAGTCCTCTTTTCTCACTTCCAACACATTTCCAATCACTCGCTATTCAACCCAGAGGCATCATTTTAAAAGGGAATGCCATTATTGATTTGACTCATTAATTATGGCCCAAAGAAACAGAAGTCTGTATGCACGCAAGCAAACGTCTCCCAGCTATTGAGTCAGACAGCGTCTGCTCTCAGATTATTTGTGTGTGTCCCTCATGGAGCCACTGTGTCGATCTGTGACCACAGGGCCGCACATACTGGGGGTCTCCTGTATGTGTTGGCCCCTCGTTAATCCCTCCTCTCTTCGATTTTCCCCGTCACTCGGACCCCCCAGCCGAGGTAACGGCCCCGCTCCGGAGTGGAGTGCTCTTCGGTGTGTAATGAGAGGACGCAGAGTTGGAGGAAATGGCTCTGCATTGCCATGCGAGGCACCGCCACGCTGCAGCGTCCCCTGTCCGTTTAACGGCCGGCTTAGGGCAGCGATAGAATAAAATAGTCTTGCGCGGACAAAAGGTCTTATCTTGGAGGAGGAAATTAAATGTGATTGAAATTTTGCATTTGGCATCACAGGGGCCCCGACGTGAACTGTTTACAAACACGCGCCGGTTCTCGCTCTCACACACGGGGACGTGCTCTGGATCACCTTGACAGTAACACCGGCCGCATGGCGCCTCCGCCCCTCAGCAGCAGAGTTGTGCTCTGTGTGTCGGAGCTGGAGCTCCTTGGTGCGCCGCACAGCGGGGTGCGGGCAGCAACAATAGACGGTGCCGAGCGCTCCCAGTGCGCGTGAATGCAGGCCTCACATTGTGATTCATTTATGTTCCAGTACATTTCAGCTCTGCTAAGTCATTACCCTCCCAAACGACCGTCGTTCCCCGGGTACTCAGACAAACAAGTGGAGACCAGCGCATGCTTTGCTTTAATGTTACTATTCTCTTTCTCGTCTTGTGCGGTGGTTTACATGAGCTCTCTGTGTGTCGGCATACGGCGCCAAGTTATTTATCTGTGTATTACACACACTGTCCAGGTGCTGCTCGCATGTCGTTTATCCTCTGTAGGTCTCCACCCCGCTGATTTATGGAGCCGTTACCTTTCGATGTCACGACACTCGGCCTGCGGAGCAAACACACTTGCATAATGCTGTACTGTCTTTCACCGGGGTTATCACGGTGTGTGTGTGTGTGTGTGTTGGCTTTAGTTCTTCCTGGTCATTTATCCTATTTTAAGGTCCTTTACTCTGCTGCCCTCTTCTTAATACCACTTTCACTCTGTTGCTTCGGGCTCTCTGTCACCCGATTGCTTTTCATTAGTGTGGGTATGTGTGAGAGGCAGAAAGAGGCCGTGTGGGTTTGAATATGTATTCTTTCCTTTTGTTCTACTGGCTTTCCGAAAACGTTTTTCTCTAGAATCGATACGTTGGGCTGCGATTGGCGGCTGCTTTGATACCTGAAAATAGAATATTGAAAACGTTGCATTTCACGATGTACAAAGTGAGGCCTCGACGCGTCCGGTTTTCTTCTGTTTTGTTGTTGTTGCTGAAATGTGTTGTTTGCCATCGCATGAGAGAAAGAAGAGATGTGAATCCAGACAGTCGAGTAACATTTACCGTCATTCAAAGAAGGTGAATTCGGAAATGTTTTGGGATTATGCAGTTATTAATTAGATGCTGATTATTTTTGTCTTTAATAACAACTAATATTTTCAACTCGCTATTTTCATTCTCCGCGTGGGTGCAGCTGGGATGCTTTTCTTTTTGTATCCATGTAGATTCAGATTACAAAACACTTTGTAGTGTATGAGCAATAGTTATTGATATCTAATAAATCAAATTTGATTTAGTATTAGTTTTTACACATGGCGATAGCTAGATGATTTGTTTAATGGCGTGAGTTGGCGTGAGTTGGCGTGAGTTGGCGTGAGTTGGCTTGGGCGGAGTTACGTGAGGCGGCGGTTGCTTGGCGTGGAGTTGGGCGAGTTGGCGTGCGGGGAGTGCGTGAGCTGGCGCGTGAGTTGTTGCTGGAGTGAGTTGGCGGAGTTGGCGGAGCGGGCGTGGCGCGCGAGGCGTAAGAGCGTGAGTTAGTTGTGAGAGTTGGGCGTGAGGTTGAGTTGCGGAGAGCTACGAGTTGCTGTGTGTGCGCAGTGTGTGTGTGTGTGTGTGGTGTGTGTGTGTGTGTGTGTGTGTTGTGTGTGTGTGTGCGTGTGTGTGTGTGTGTGTGTGTGCGTGTGCGTGTGCGTGTGCGTGTGCGTGTGCGTGTGTCCCCCTCCCTCTCCCTCTCAGGGAGTAGGCAGCGTATTACTTGTCTTGGTGCAATGAGCCAGGCCTTGTATTAGGCAGGTTGAGCTGCAGGGGGAATTTTGTAACACTTGACCTGTTACACTGAGTCATTTGTGTGGATGGAGGAAAAGGGAGGGAGTGAGGGGAGGGCAGCACGAGTGTTTCGGGGGAATGGAGGGATGAGTGACAATTAGATGTGATTGAAAGAGAGGGAGAGAGAGAACAGCAGCTGGGGAAGTCGGGGGGAAATGACAGTTTCTTCATATTTCTTGCTTTCTCTCTCCATCTCTTTCTCTCACTCATCCCTCCATCGTTGTTCTTCATTCAGCTGCCTCTCAGGCAGGCCCTGCTCCTCATTAGTCACCCCTTCAACCTTAAAGGTCAGGAGCACAAACTTTGCACTCTAAAATGCAAGAATATCAAACTTCTTTGCGTAGCGGTTGCTGCCTGTTGTTGGTGCTGTTTTTGTGCGTCTGCTCACGCACACGCCACTCTTTGTGTGTGTCTTGGTGTACGTGTTAAAAGTACTTGATGCCAGCTTTCCACATCGATATTAATAGTGTAGTTTCTCACTCGGGGAGCTCAGCTGGTGGTCTCCTGCCTTGGAGGAAGAGTTTAAGCCATATATCTGCATCACTGGCTACTTCTTCTCTCTCGGGTGCCACTTCCCTCTGTCACCCGGCTCACATTGGGAGGACTCGACTGTCTTATGGGGACAAAATAACATCCCTTCAGGAAAGTCTTCAGGAAATGAATGGAAGTCAATTATGTGTGTGGGCTTGTATTTTTTTCATCTTCCCTTTGGGCGTAAAGAGTATGAAGTAGTGGTGATTCTAATAAGCCATATCAAAAAATATAAAAGATTCAATTCTCCCCAATAACAATGCATCCATTTGTGGTATCCAGCCATGCAGATAATTAGATTTGTATTTGGATTTCAGTGTAACCACTTTCTATTGAATAAGATGTCCAGATTAGAAGCCCCTCACGATTACATTATTTAATCCCATTAATGTGCAAAAATAGGATGTGCAGTTACTTCCAGTGTGTGTACCCGGTGAGCAACTTTAGGAATGAATAAAGCACGACCCTCGAGCGCAGCAGTTCTCATTAATATGTCCACGCTCCTGTTAGCTTCAGCAATCTAGGAAAAAGTCTCATAAAAAAAGGAAATCTTTCAAATGAATGCTGCCCATCTCTGGCATTGAGTCCAACTCTCCCTCCTGTGTAGAGATCCAATCACAATGCAGGCTTAATACCAAGAATGCTAATTCAATACTTGGTGTGAATGCAAAGGCTTCTGGATTTAGGTTTATTATCCACATAGTGGAGGAAAATAAATGCACTTTGCTCACTCCCTTCTCCTTCAAATCTGCTTTCATTACCCTCCTTGTCCCCCGACGCCACCACTCCCGCCACAGCTGCGTACAGTCTTCACTTCTGGTGCGGCGACGTCTGGCTGCCAGCTCGTCCTCTGGTGACACGAGGGCCCGCCGTCACTCGACACGTAGCCTGGTGTTTGGTGACATTTAGCATTTTACCGCAAATAATTATGCATCGGTGTTGACATTCAGCCTTATGCATAAAATGCATGATGTATGTGGCACTTCCTGTAGGCGGTGCAGCGGAGAGGGGGTCAGGGGGCGTGTGTCACAGCTGAGGCACGGAAACGCACAACATCCACGTGGGCACGCGTACACAACGCATACACACAATAGCCCTGTTGCATTAACGCGGGAACATTAATGTCCACATGCATCCTCCTGAACCCAGATCATCAAGCTTCATGAATAGATTTGAAAGTCATGCGTTTCATGTCTGGTCTAGTAACACACACACAAAAAAACTCTGTGGTACTTCATTTTATACAGTCTTCGCAGATTAATTCTGGGAAGACACTTTTTATGATCCCCAATTTCTGTCAGCAGCCAGGCAGGCCTCCCCTCTCTGCCGCGCCTCCTCTTATCTCCTCCGCCTCATGTCTCCGTCTCCCTCTACATGCGCGCTCAATGAAACAATGCTGCTCTCTAGTACCGAGCTACGAGTTTGTCAGGTTTTAAAAGCAGAGGGAGACAAACGGTGGGTGGGGGAGAGATGAGAGGATGTGAAGATAATGGGTTTCCGTGGTGATTAACATTCCAGAGTGGTGGGTAAAAAAAAAAAGTGTGACCGTCCCATTGTGCCTTTACTGACAGCCCAAAGAACGGCGGTCTCGGGAACCGGTCTCGTCCGTGGCTCTGAGAAACACGGCGTGTCTAATGTCCATCTCTCATGAGTCTGAGCATCTCCACGTCTCACCCGTCGTGAACCCAGAGTGACACAGTCCCCCTTTTTGTTGTAAGAAAGGACTCGCACCGAGGTGTGTGTGTAAATAGGCTTCACTGAAGTGTTAAGTGTTGTGTTACACACACCTGTCGTCTCACTTAACTCAATAGGCAGTGAAAAACCAAGTTGTTTATAGAAAAGGACGCATGTAACATTTGTGGCACTTCTACAATTCCTTCATAATAGATTTGTGATTCAAGGATGTTACAGTCACTCCAGTTAGACGAGTGCAATCGTGTGAGAAGCTTTTGCATAAAAGCAAGTCAAATAAATAATAAGCATACAAAAACAACATGCCAAACATGAAAACAAAAATGTAATCCAAATATCCATCTTAGAAACAAATGGTAAGAGGTTGCATACTGTTTGGTGGGCGGATGCCAGTCTGTCAGAAAACAGCCACTTAGCCCGGTGCCGTGTGCGTCGGTACGACTCCACGTCCTCTCGGAGACAGCTAAATTACTTGTTTGGTAATGGTACAAAAATAACCAGTTGGTTCAGCGCTGCATTTTGATTCACATTTGAATGAATAATATAAAGTGTATATTTGTTCTTATCAATAAAATAAATATGAATAATTTGTTATTCAAATATTTTGCTTTTGTATTAATGGAACAAAGATTTGCTGGAGTCTCATCACAGGAGCACCGGCGACCCCGACGGAAATCAAACCCTTAAACTTGACATTAGTTTGTAAAATTTTGAGCGATAAGAGGACCAGGATACAGATCGGCCCCAAGCTTCCTCATCAATATTCCTCTCACCGCTCGTGCTGGACGTGGGCCACAAACGCCCATCTCATCAGGTAGTCCGTCTGCAGGTTGCTCATGGATTCAGCGCTAAGATCAGTGGATTCTCTCCAGTCCCCGACTTTGATCCTAATGTCTCATTCGCCCTCAGATCAAAATGTACATCCGGCGGCTCCCTGCTGCGCATGAGCCGCACAGTCAGGTGTGCTCCGAGAGCTGAGGGGAGCAGACAGGGTTTTGAGCTAACTTTAGTCAGGGATTAAGGATACATTTACTGTCCATCGAGGTGTGTGTAATAGAATCTATTTTTGACTCTCTGCCTTCAGAGAGAAACGCCTGGTGTTCCCTAAGAAAGGCATCGGACCCTCTTGCATCATCACTCCTTTCTCACAGGTGTGAGAGACACACTTTGAGTGTTTATTCTCTCTATTTATGAGCATTACCGTCTGTGTATATGTTTGCACGTGAGCTGTGTGTGTACACGCATGTGACTGAGGTGTGTGTGTGTGTGTGTGTGCTCCCTCTCTTCTGGCATGCCTAACTGGCTCTGACACGTCTGTGGCTTTTCCAGGCGAATCAGGGCCGGTGCCAAACTGCCAAGAAATCAATGCAACATACTCTGCTCTCTCTCCTTTACCCTCGCGTTTCTCCCTCACTCTGCCCCTTCTAACTTTTCTCGCTTGTCTCTTCTCCTTTTTTTCTCCCTCTGTCTTGCTCAGAGCCCTTATTAAAAATGGAGTGAGTGTGTGCTGCATATTTAAAATGGTCATGGCTGGATTTAAACGGCTGATGGTATTTAGTGTCTCCTCAGGGAGCTGCTATGAGCCCTTAAGCTGACTCCTCTGACTGGAGCCTGACTGACTGGTGAGCACACACTAAACCTCTAATAATGACTTGTGTACACACAGTGAGCCCAGCGCATGCATGCAGATACACACACACACATCTCATTATCGTACACCAGTGACAAGGACGTTGTGTGTGAGTGTAGGTGTGTGTGTACGCACGCACTAAGCGGTCAATAACTCATTAGTTTGCTGCTTTGATGTAGCGGTGTGTAAATGTCTTTAACTGTATTTGAAGATACGTCTGTGGGTTCACAAGTGTGTGTGTGTGTGTGTGTGTGTGTGTGTGTGTGTGTACTCTTGGCCACGGTCAGGCTACATGTCACACTGAGCCCCTAAAGGGCCGAGCAGCAAGTGTTTGTCATGTTGTCTTTCATGCTGGCTTGGATTTGGGCTCCAATCTGTTCCTAAGTGTCCTTCACTGAAACGTTATTGATTACCCAGCACATTCTCTCACGCTGCTGCTGCACAACGAACAAACACTCGTTGATGCACAGACGCCCCCGCACGCACGGACGGGAGGGCGGGGGCGTCTGAACGGGCAAATGTGTGAGCGGGAGTAGTTTGGTAATATCTGAATATTTACATGACTAGTGCGTATAAGAGCATTTGTTAATAAAGTAACCAGTTTTACTTCGGAACAATGAAATGACTGCTCTGCCTTCACGGCGGAGGATGAGATCTGTTCATCGTTGATTTTCTTTTTACGCGGCGGCTTCTTGTCGTTTGATGTTTGTTCGGCCGTTCGCCGTCTTTCATCCGTGACCGTGACTTGTGAGAGCTGAAGCATGTCCTGAAACGAGAGTATCTGCATCCGTGCACATGCAGTAGAAATGGGATGCTGATCTGTGTGCACTTGCACTTTTCTGCTTGACACGTGTGTGTTTCTCTTTCTGTGTGTGTGTGTGTTTGTCTTTTCAAGACACTGGTCCAGTGGGTTACAGTGTGTTGTGTTGTTACAGAGTACAACAGACACGATGATGAACTTCCGCAGTTAGATGAACAGTTAGTTTTTATTCCCACAGATTGGTTTGAAGTGTAGTTTATCAAAGTGTGTGTTTGTACATCCTGCGCCAGAACACTGGTTGCATCCTTTAACCAACGCATGAATCACCAGCACTCCACGCCAAGCAGCCAATCAAGCACATTTAAACACTGATGAAACAATTCTTTATTCCCATACAGATAAATTGAACTCTGAATGCTTTCTCCGCCACCTCCCCGTCTCTTCTGCATTGTGTAGTGCTGCCCGCTGCAAGTGGCAATACATAACTGAATGGCAATGCAGGAAATGTCTTTCTTAATGAGGGTTTGGATTCGAGTGCAGCGGCAGTGTAGTTCTTAGGTGTTTTGACAGCCCCCATTGTTGTGGTTTCTCTCCAGGGGCATGGGATGAAGAGGAACGTGACTGAATGTGGAGAGCAGGCCCATTACTGCTCTGTGTCATTAATCAGGAGCTGATGAGAGGCAGTTTGACGGAGAGATGGCCTATTACTGCCACGGTGCTCTCGGGACCCTCCATGCGAGACTCTTTTAGGCAGCCTACTTTACGGTCAACAATACAGCAGGTACAAACATAGTAAACAACACTTGAAAGGAAATCATTATCTCAACCCCCCCCCTCAAAAAAACCAACCCGAGGATCATTCATTGTAACTTATCAAGCTGAAAGATATTTGCATTTTCCTTCTGCCACACACACACTTTTCTTCGATTTATTTTCCCCTACACGTCGTCTCTTTCTCCTTACATCCACCATCCAGCTGGAATGTCCTATTCTCTCAGTTCCATGTTCTTTCCTATATGTTCTACCCTTCCCTTCTTCCCCATCCCTGTCTCCTCCTCTGTGCCTTGTTTCCTTTCTGGCAGTCTGTGTGAGGAACTTGGTAGGCGGGCAACATGAAGCGCTCCCTCTGTGAGACGCCGAGAGTCAGAGATGAAAATGAACGAACAGACTCCGAGAGAAAGAGGGAGGAAAGGAGCGGTAGCCAAGCCGACGTCACTCGTTCCCCCACATTATATCCAACGTCTCTGCACAGCAGGCAGCTGAATAGATTGCGCTGCACGGAGGCCATTGCAGTGTAGGGGAGGCATCTAAGAGCAGAGCGGCGTTTGAGGTTGTGTGTGTGTGGCTGAGTGGTGAGGTAATGAGGTGAGAGTCCCTTCTAGCCAGAGGTTAGCAGTGGTTAGGAGGGCAGGTAAACATGCCAGCTGCTCCTGACTGCCTGGCCTCAAGGCCGCAGTGACACTGGGAGAGGAGACGAGTGTGTTGTGTGGTGGGGGGGTGAGGGGGAGAGATGATGGATGAGAAGCCTGAAGGCATTGTGAGGTAAAATACTGGCTGGATATTCTTGGATTGCATTGCAAAGCACACTGTGAATTACATTATCTCCCCCTTGGTGGGTCGGTTAGCTGGCAGTTAATTATAATCTGTGATTTCATCCAAGAGTCTGCCATAATAATGAGTATTTTCCGGTTTATATGCAAACACATTTTCTTGTGATATACATATTGATGATGTAGGACGCCGGCTGCTATTTGAAAAGCCCTTTTGAATTTCTTACTTTTGCTCTAACAGAAACAGTTTGACGTTTTGAGAAATATGCTCGTTGGCTTTCTTGCAGAGGCTCGAGGTGCTGGGAATCTGTTTGATCTCGTCTTCTAAGTACGGAGCCACAGAGGCGAGATGGGAATAGCTTATCTTATCATAGAGAAGCAGGAGGGAAACAGGAAGCCTGGCTCTCTCTAACCTCGACACATCCATCTGAAGCTCAATAATTAACACGTCGCATCTCGTTTGTAAAACACAGACGTTGCATCATTTCACTGGCAGGTACCTGACTGAGCACAGGGACTTCCCAGAGACACCTGACGCCGCACAGAGCTGCTGTGAGGACAATAAATACCAATACATTAAGAAATCTGTATATCATACACTATGAAACTCGTAATTGTTGTTTGTTTACATACCATTTCTGCTTTAATCTAATGATATTCTTCTTGTTAATAACTTTCATCCTGTTACATTGTACAGTCTTCCAGTCTTTTGCTGAGCCCCACTCAAGCTTCATAGCGAGCGGTATCCATCTGTTCATCCAACACGCCCAGGCTACGTTGAAAGTGTAACTTACGTGTATGTGCCACAGAGATCCGCCCTACAAACCTAAAATAGACCTGACTTTCAGTTCTTCTTTTTTTTATTGTTCATCCCTTTTTCACAAATGGGTCCAAGCATGTCGTATCCATTCATATTATGGGCTTCATCAATAAATAAATAAATACATATATAGATGCATATATATATGCATGTGTATTAATGTATATAAAATAATATATTAATACTATATATATCTTAATGTGTGTATATATATATAAAATAATATATATTAATGTGTATGTTTATATATATGTATTAATGTATATAACATTTGATATTAATAATATATATATTAATATGTGTATGTATATATTATTTATTTATTTACACACATTCCTGATGTCGTCAGACTTTTTCTAAATGTTGAGTTAGGTTTACATTTAGATGGCAGATTGTGTCTTTTAAATATATTATTTCTCTGTATCAGAGCATCACAATTAGAAAATTGAAGAGTGAACTTCTGTTCATAAAGTCATAAAATAAATGGTATGTTAATTACAACATGTATTAAATTAATCACGCCATTTACATTTTGAGACGGGGGTGTCATGTATCATTAGCTTAATGTGTTTAAAAGTGCTAAATTGGGTTTCAACATTAAATGTGCTGCAGTGGATGTCACGACAATCTGACCTGTGCTTTTTGAGCACCTCTTGTACTTCTTTTAAGTATCTGCTCACTGTTTCCAGCTCCACCTGTTACCTCCTATCTTTCTCTCTCTCTCTCTCTCTCTCTGTGTGTGTGTGTGTGTGTGTGTGTGTGTGTGTGTGTGTGGCTGGCTTGGAGTACAACAAATCGTACATGTCCAGAGTGGACAGCCACATTTGGCTAAGGCAGCACAACTTTCTTTGCTGGCTGCAGCCGACCACCTCCGTGTAAAGTGGAAGTGGACTGTAAATATTTACAGGCAGACAGCAAGAGGCGAATGGCGACCTTATCAGAGAGAGAGAAAGAAAACGAGATGGAGTGGAGGGGATGATGGGAGGCTTGGAGAGGGGGAAGAGATGGAGAGAGAGGGAGGGAGAGTGAGTTCCTGCCTTCTCCCAAGGCAACTGAGTGTGTTTTGATGCACTGTGGCAGTGAACACAGTCTCCCCAGAGAGGGAGAGCAGCAGCACACACACACCATACAGAGTTTTCACATTACCGCCACACAGCTTTTTGAAATGTCAAAATGCACATACACCCTCACAGTATGTACACCCAGACGCAGTGTCAGACATGAATTTAATCCACAGACAGTTGGACTGCACGAGATTGAGCTGGAATCACAGTAGATTAGAAATGACCAGCATCACTGATCTGCCCTCACCAAGAACCCTGGCAACACACACACACACACACACACACACACACACTAAATTCAACCGGTTTGGTAGAGCGAGTCTG
The DNA here is from genome assembly GCF_029220125.1 of Pseudoliparis swirei. Classification (NCBI taxonomy): domain Eukaryota; kingdom Metazoa; phylum Chordata; class Actinopteri; order Perciformes; family Liparidae; genus Pseudoliparis; species Pseudoliparis swirei. The sequence goes on from NC_079409.1 coordinate 15,358,283, forward strand.
TCTTCACGAATCCGTTCAGCTGGTCTTGTTGTTCGAACCAGTGCAATCAATTAGTTTGGTGCTGATCTGTAATGTGATGGTGATGGTGGTCGTGGGTGTAGCAGGTCTTCAACTGACATACAATTAATATCAGGAAGCTACAGCACGCAACTCTGTAGCACTTGCATTGATTGTGAATAATTTGTGTGTGTGTGTGTGTGTAGGCGTGCAGCTCATTTATGTACCAGATTAGCCACATCTTTTATTTCTATTATTCCTCTCCCCCCACCCCCCCCATGCAGCGATCTATGCAGTTGATTATCGGGTCAGTGTATTAGCAGAGACGCGATGCAGGTGTACACACAGCTCCAGCTGAATGAATGAGTCAATGGATGGATACGGTGTTTGTTTTTCCAAGTTAACCTTCGAATCTAAAGGGTAGCATTCCTCTTTTCTCTTAGTGAGCAATGAGATTACATGTACTGTTCTTTATCTTAATCTCTTTCGGAGGCCATCAATTCGTTCCGTCCTAATCTCATCTCCAGGCACTTTGCTGTGAGCGTGCTAGTGTTTCTCTCTCTCTCGGGTAGGACTGTAACTTGTGTCTCCGCCGAGTTCAAAAGGATTGGATTTCACATGAAACCAGTTTGTCTCGTTATGTTCAGACTTTGCATTGAGCCCAAAGCGTTGCTGGAACTTGCCAGTTTCCACTGACATCTTTAAAAAAATGACAAAGAAAAAGGGAATACCCAATCAAATGTTTGCTCCTTCAAAGACATTAATGAGGAGCGATCAAACGCTTTGGATTTTATATTCTAATATAGACATGTCTCACTTTGCAAGAAGCATACTGGAGAGTGACTTGGAAGATGTGTGGGAGGGAACAAAGTGAAGAAGACAAGCAGTGAAACTCACCAGCCGGACACAGTTCCACCACATGGCCGAGGCTGCGGCCAGTGAGCCAACAGGGCTTTGGATATGTTGGTCAACTGTCCCTCAGAAGTCGAGCGAATGAGTTTGATCATCAGCTTCAGGAGGATTGTCTCTCCAGTGAGTCCAGTGGTCTGCTAATCTCTTAAAACAAGACCAACCACATACTCATATTTCATAACCTTTTCGACAATGGATCTACATCACCCTGGAAGAGATGGACAATTTCAGATTTGTGTGTGTGTGGATTTGTGTCAGAGGTCAGGGAGGGTAATAAAACAGTCTTATCTCTTCTCGTTAGGCACAGGAGATAAGAGATGCAGAGGGAGACGCTGCAGATTTGTTGTGCCGTCATATTACGGGGCCAAACAAGCGACTCCCAAATGACAACGGCGATGGAGCGGGATGACAGGAAAGGGGGATGATGGGAGAGAAGGAGGGATGGGTGGAAGGAGAGGGGAGGAGGCAGAGATAAATGGAGCGAAAGCCCGGCCGGTGCGGGGGGGGGTTGAGGATAGGCCAGCATGTTAACCTTAATCCCCTCAGAGAGGGGCGTAAACACACAGGAAGAGGGAACATGGGATTGAGTGGAAAAGAGAGGGATGTGAGATCTTTGTCTTCCCGCTCTCTCCTTCATCTCCTCGGTGTGTGATCAGCCCGTTGCAGGCAGCAGCCGGGAAATCCCTCTACTTATCTGAAGCCAGCATCTTTCATCGCAGCCTCCATCTCACTCGGCTCTGCCTGCTCCCTCGCCCTCTTTTTTTCTCTCTTGATTCCTCTCTCTCCTCACCTCCCCTCTCCTCAATGTCACTCGCCCAAACTCCACTGTTTGGAAACCGTCATCTCGACTTGACTCAACTCTCAATGAATCGTCTTTCACTGAATATTCTCTCCTCATTTCAGCATTCCCGTCAGTTTCTCATGGAGTCCTGATTCCCCCCCCCCCCCCCCCCCCATCTTAAATTATTTAGAGACATAAATGAAGAGAACAAAGGTAAATCTGCAAAGCGTTTGCCGCTGACTGCACAGCTGCGGTCAGTATTTAAAGCTCCAGAGGCCCTGGTGGTGTTTCCTACTTCCTTAAAGAGGTCTGTGGTAGTTTCAGCCAACCATCCAGGCAAATCTCCTCTTCCTTCACTCCCACTTCTTCATCCTCCCCCTGTTTCTGTGCTGGGGGAGGACTGGGAGAGTGGTTGTCTGTGGTTGACTGGCTTGGCTGGGCAGGCAGTGGTGAGCAATGTGTATATATATATATATATATATAAGGGATAGGGGGGTGTCTGGCTCGATGGCCACTGCATCGATTGGCTCACAGAGAGGAAGATGACCTTTAACTGAGTTTGGACCGTCTGCTCATTCACAGTAAAGAAAACACCATCAGATGGGAGTTACAGAACCGCTCCCTGCTATGAATTTGATATTATTGTGTGTGCTCTTGTTAAGTCTGTGCTTGTATTTGAATATGTATGTAAATATGTCTTTGTGTATGCATGTGAGGTTGTCTGGGAAAGGAAGGACGGCGGGGCAAAGGGCGTCGGTGTGTTTGTGTAAATATGTCAGACCGAGTGATGAGGATACAGCCGAGGATACCAGCTGCTTCTCAATACAATGTCGGGGGTGCGCTTTTATGAGTGTACATTTTGTGTTTGCATTTGTCTTTAATGTGCTCTACATTTGTGGGTAAGTGCTCGTCTGGGTGTCCTTGGCAAAGAGCTGCAGAGATTTAAACGGGCCCAGCAGAAGTACAGGACACACACACACTCTCCCTCTGTCTGAGATGTTTCATAAGTGCACAACATGGCTGGTGTCCAGGGCCAACACAGAGGGCCCGCTGTGGAGTCCTCCACACAAGCGCCGCACCTCGATCCTTAAAGGCGGCCTCTTTTCCTGCAGAGCTCTATTCTCCATCGGAGGTCATCGGCGAGGAGGGGTACGCTTTCTACCTGAAACCTGCAGAGTGAAAATGACTTTGGTTGGATAATGACGCCTGTGTGATAAGAGCGGGGGATGAGAGAGAGAAGGGGGGGTCGGGGTGCTCCTATAGAGTATTTAAGAAATCCAGAGAGCTAAAATGGAGGAGGGAGCGGCGTGACGCTGAACAGACACGGCTCTGGAATGAGGAAGCTGCAACACTAAAACACTCAAAGAGCAGCCAGGTATCACATGAGGAACACGAGTGCCCGGAGCTGCTCAGCACTTTGGTTTTAAAGCCACACAGCACCACCATGTGGCCGAGCACATGTCTACGTTTATGTGATGTGCCACAGTTGGAAATCTATTACAGAAAACACTTGAACCATCGCAGTAGCGTCTTCTACACACTCCTTCGTGAGTGTCCTTGTAGAGAATCTGACTAATTCATATAGTATATCAAATTCTAAAGTTCATATTCTTTGTTCTTGTGTAACCCCAACATCAGTTTTTTATGGGTGAGATGAAACTAAATGGTGTTTTACAAGCTCATGGTTCGACACTTTAGATTAGTATGGACTGTTTTCATTTCCTACAGCCGAGCCTGATTTTCCTCCAATATAATAGCTGCTGGTCATAATCTCTTTATTACAGAAGTGAAACCATGAATAACCTTTTTGCTCTGAAGCTGTTGTTTCAATTAACATATTTGTATTTAGAATTATTTGGTATTTTGGCGATTACAGTTAATAATTATCACTTTACGCTAATGCAACCTTTAAGAGGGAAATATGTTGGTATTGTTCCGCTATTCAATAGCTCAGAAAATATCTCATCTGAGTACTGATAATATCTCAATCCTCTATCCTGAGATGCATTTGTTTTTATTTAATTGTGTTTCTGTTTTTATGTGATATGGACCATATCAATTGAACTAGTCACATAATACAGCTAATTATATAAAATATGTGATTGAAGTGCAAGACATTTAGTCCCTCCAGAAGCAGAAACCTACTCTAGATGCAATGAGGGCACCACATGTTGGTTTTGCGCTGGGGGGAAAAACAACAGGAAAACTTTTTGTCCCCCACAGAATAAATCCAAACAACGCAATTAACTCTGTTCACCCGCTGAAAATAAGACTTCCTGTTGGTTATATCCAGGGAACCCTTTGGGTTCATCATTAAAGGACTGCAAAGTTTAGTGAGTATTTTTGTGACTCTGCTCTCAAGGTGCACATTCAGAGCCACTATGATTTATTTTTAAATGCCATGACTTTAATTTTGCAATCCCCATGTTTTCACTTCTACATTCATGTTTCTAAAGTGTATTGTGCCGTCGGTTCACCCTCCAGGCTTCAGGAATGACTTGGCACGCGGAAAAGCATCCACGAGAGGGTCAGCAGTAAAATGGGATGAGCTCGGTTGTAATGAGCAATAAGAAAGAGATGATCATTGGGAGATTCAGGCGTGTGCGGAGGAATGGATATTATTTTTAGTACATAGTCAAAGTAGTCTATTGTAAGAGGAGAATTGTAATTAGAGGACGAACAACATTCAATCATGACCCTTCCAATTACTAGGACCTGGGTTTGTTCTCATCAAATGAGCTTCAGAGCCTCTCTGCCCTTTCACGCCCCCTAATTAGCATAATCCCATGGGATTTGGGGGGGATAATGAGGTGGGTTGCACCTTCAGTAAACAATCTGTGTGGGTGTGTGTGTCTGTTCATGTTCAGTGTTGTCATGGTTCATTAGTGGAACCTCAGCATGATTCTCTGGTTTTTCTTAATCACTCGTGTGACTCGAAGCTCTAATCAAGGCCCTTTCTGTACTTCACCAGCACAGTGTCACACACACACACACACACACACACACACATGTACGCGCACGCACACAGATGCTGAGTCTCTCTTCTCCGAGGCCACCCATAGTCATGGGTCTGACAGTGTGGAGTAACTTCACTTATCTTGCATGCAGTCGTGCATTATATAACAACAATAATAATACATTTAGATACTCAAAGGCACTTCACATGGTTAAACAAAAACGATGCAAGCAACATATACAAGAGAGATTACATAACTGTAAGAAGCCACATAAATAGCATCGCAGGTTGAAAGCAGATATGAATAGTTTGAAGTGCAGTTTTGAAAGTGGTGAGTGGTTGAAGAAAGTCTGAGGTGATGGGGGAGAGTTCCAGAGGGAGGGGGCAGCAATGGAGAAGGCCCCGTCCCCCCAGGTCTGATGCTGGGACAGAGTAGGGGGGGTCAGGAGGTCAACCAGGTGTGAAGGGGCGAGGTTGAGAAGGACCTTGAACTGGATTCTCTGCTGTAGGGGATCCAGTGGAGGTTTTATTACTTATCAAGGGCTCTGAAGATGAATAATAAAACAGTAAAGATAACTAAAAGTTTTTCTTATAACAAAAGATATTTTTAGCTGACTTTCGCAGACTTTACTTCAAAGAGTGTTGAGTTTCATTTTATTTTAAGGAATGTTGCATTGTATAAACATGTACACACATACATTGATTGATCAGACACTGGCCTCATCGCATTATGAGGAGGCCAGTGTCTGATCAAACCTGTTTGTTTATTGCTTTTTGATGTTTCTGTGATAACGTTTCTCTCCATCACTAATATCTGGCCACAGGGACTACAATTGAAATGTAGCCTTAGCTAGCATTGACACATTTACCCCTGGGTTGATTAATGTGTACAGTCCCTATTCAAATAAATAAATAAACACTTACAAACATACCAAGCTCATACAGACATAATCCTCATTGTTCCGGCCCCCTATCCCTCAGGACAGACATGGTTATATGTTATTTTGAGGGTTCACAAGGCCAATGTAAATGGTATATATATACAGATAAATAATTCTCCCCTCCTTATGTTTCAAGGTACCCGTCTTCCAGGGAAGGGGGCAACGACCGGCAGCATCATAGGAGCCATCATCGGAGTCGTCATCCTCCTGGCCATCATTGGAACGGCCATCGCGATGTACCGCAAGCACAGTAACAAGAAACTCAACAGGAAGTGAGTGGATGAATACAGTTCACCCCACTGGTGGTGTTGTTGTTGTTGTTGTTGTCTCATGTCTGTCTGTTTGTACGCTGCACATTTCATAACTGTGTGACTCAGCAGCTGTTTGTGTTTCAGTGGTCCGCCCAAGTACAAGCCGCCTCCCCCCAAGAAGACCAACAGCTCCGCTGCCAGAGTGAGTCGCCATCGACGAATACTTGTGAACAATTTAATTTACTAAACGGTTGTCGGGCTGATCTACACATTGTAAAGTGAACATGATTATATTTATATAATTCTGTAACATGCCGTCTGATGTGTACGTCCTCAACAGCCGAACACAAACCATGTCCCAGTGGCCGAGGACAGACCTCTGCAGGACCAATACTACAATACCCAGAGTGCCGAGCCAGTCACGGTAAGGCCACGTGTTGGTTAGACGTGCACTCCAATGACCGTCACTCAAATGAATATTATCAATGGTAAATTCACTTTTAACTTTGAGAACGCACACGGAGCACATTGTGGAACATGTTCAGCATTTTACCTTTTATCAGGGTGGTGTCTGAGGTTGTTTACGCCTTTTTATTCATGAATTACAACGTTCTCATCCCGGTTGGATCCATTCATGGTTTTACATGTTGGGCAGCCACACCGTGTAAAGCAGCAGAGCCGTTGTCCTACTGGGAGATAACATGTTTAATAGACTGGAACACACATCCAAGCTTACCCATAATAAAGTCAAATATTATGCAGTGTTCAATTAACACTTTCTTTGTTGTACAATGTGCAACATTGTAATTCTATTTTAAGCTTTTTTTAATTGAACATCAGGCTTTAGGTTTGAAAGGATTAATTAAAAATAGAAAATAACTTGTAGCTGATAACTGTAGACAACTTGTGAATTCATGGATAATTTAAGATGTGTACTATTTTTGTGTGTGTGGGTGTGTGTAAAAAAAAAAAAGAAGTCATTTGGTTAACTAGGTTTCTGCTTTTTATTTAATTTTAAACGTCAGTCTCAAATTAAAGAGGGTCATTAAACAATTAGTTTGGTGAGTTCATCAGAAGTAAAGGCATCTTAACCTTAAACTGATGAAGCAGAAGCTGGAGGGATTTCCTCTCATGTTCACTGTGTGTCTTTTGGCTGCCAGGACCTGGACGCCGACCATGACGATGATGCTTTTGTTGAAGATGAGGGGGAGCATTATTACGCTGCTGCCCCCTCTGGCTGGGATGACCCCGGAAACAACGAGGTCCCGCCTCCTTACATGCGCACAGACAGCGACCCCCAGGACGGCCCCCAGGACGGCCCCCAGGACGGCCCCCAGGACGGCCACCATGTCAGCCGCGGTGAAAGCTTTGTGTCGTCCGCCATGTTTGTGTGAGGAAACACGGAGGGGTGTGTGTACATATGTGCGTGTGTGTGCGACTGGAGATGTTTGAACTGCATGAATGCAAAGTGTCAGAACGTGTGAATGGTGTGCTTGGATAGGAATGTTCACGTCTGTTCCAAAGACAGAGTTCAGTTTTTCCATCTTGGTTCAGAATATTTATCCGGGGTCAAGTTACCAGAATGATGAGATAATCATCTTCACGTGTGTGTCGCTCCTTTTAAGAATGTTACCATTTCTAAGCCACGACCAGCGAGAGCCAGAAGACACCAGATGTTGCTCACACAGCGAGAGATATCATGAAACTGTTAGTTAAACTGCAGACGCATCAAACACGATGCTGTTCTAAACACCATATGCTGCGTATACATGTCACATCATCGTGAATTACACTGTTGCGTTGCAATGGCATGAGCATGTTTCAACACGGAAATGACTTTCATTATAGAATGTGGCGCTTTACCACTCGTGGGTACGTGCACGGCTCGTCTGTCCAGACGTACCCGCCGGCTGGTTCTGGTTCACAGACCCAGCCGGCATGAGGCGGGTGTAAAGCACGCGCCCTGTGGAGAAGCTATTAGCTGCAGTTAATCGGGCAGCGCTGAGACTCACAGATCATGATGAGGCTGTAAACAGCAGTCAGGGGGGTTAACTGCAGCAGAAATACTCTGTTAATATTTTATCTGAATAGTTTTTTAAATATATATTTGCATCTGGCCTTGGCCTTTCTTGTGAAACATAGGTGGAAGGGAACATTAGATCGACTGAGGGAGCGGCCTTCTCGCTGTAACATTTTACTGTTTTTCTTTTTTTTTAACTTGCGTCCATCCTTCCTTAAAGCCATAGTACACACTTCCCAGTTGCTCAAACTACGAGTAGCAACAGTACTGTATATTTAGGGGGTTATCTGTTACTTGAAAACTTTTGTGCCTTTTTTTTATTTTTCACTTTGTCCACCAGCATGCTCAAATGGATTAGGGTAAATCTGGATTATGTCCATGAAATCTGTTGCAATTCATCGCTCTAGTGGAGGATTAAATGGTTCTTTAGGGGGTTCAAACAGGGTTTGACACAGAGCCTGCTAGTATACTGATATGTCTGTCCATCATCAGGGCCGTGGGGTTGAACTGTAATACTTATTGTAAATTGCTTCTACTCCATCAAGAAACCCAAACTATGTGTGTGTGTGTGTGTGTGTGTGTGTGTGTGTGTTGGTGCTGTGCCAACTAGTTTATTTCATCAAATAGCTTTGTAAAAAACTTGATCTATTTTTTTTCTTTTCCTGATTTATGTTGTTTTTAATCTGTTTTGTTCCTCATTAATTATGTTTGTAAATTCATCTTGACAGCTGTTGATTCAATAAACACGATTTAAATGTGTATCCTGGTTAAATCATTGAACTACAGTTCTTCATGTCATTATTTGCAGATGTGTTTTTTCACCTCAGTTGTAATTCCCCCATTTCACCATGTGGTTGCAGTATGGGCTGAAAGTATCGGAGGGTTCAGCCGAGTCACACCCATCAATAGAAATATACACAATAACACTGTAAAGCACTAACATGTCGTATATATAATATTATGAGGAAATAGGAGTGCTTTAATTTCAAGTGAGTATTGCCACTTCACTCCATGTATCAAGACACTGGAAGGGGAAGTACAAGCACAACATTGCAGTGAAAGGCTGCAGCTGCAGTACCCCCAGTCGTCCATGAGAGGGCTCTAGATAAAACTGCATAAGGCTTTACTGTACCACACCTGATGCAGAGGCAAGCGCTCATTATCTGCTTCCTCCCCTCATGTCTGACTCATCTATTTCTATTTTAAGCTTCATTATCCCGTACTCGCAGTCACTGAAAAAAGTCTGCTGGCACAAGAATAATACTATTTTTAGATCAGCGTGATTCATTTCCAGCACTGAGACTGCACCAAAGGGGCCAAAATGTGCAGTCTTAGATGCGGAATGTGAGGATGACATACATCCACCCCCCTGCACCACTGACTCGCATGTGTAAACCACTTGTGTCCTGCAGCTTATCCATATTAATTGGGTGCAGCAGTGTCTTCACTGAACCCGGCCTGCTGCAGACTCGTCCCTCGCTCTGCAGATGAAGGTGAGGCCTGACTAGCGGCCCGCCGTGACTCTGCAGTCTGCTCGCTGCTTGTATTCTGATCACACGGGTAGATGGGGATTCTAAGAAGAAGTGAACATATGGGGGGTTTACTGCTGACATCATGCGTTTCGCAAACCGCATGATACTCGAGACCGACCGCCAAGGTCGGCTCGCTCTGCAGAAGCTTTGAAAACTCAAACCAATATAGAAACTCAGATGTTTCCTCTTACAGTGACTGTTGCCTTTTAAAGAAAATACTCATTTATTAATGTATTTATTTTCTTATTTCCATTACGCTGCAGTCTATACAGACTTTGCAATGTGCATTAATGTGCCTAATATATAAGCATCTGGATCAATAGATATGATCCAGAGATCAAGCAGGAGTTGCAGCTTTCTCTAATGGCTCTGTGTGAATTGGTTTGGTGGGGATGGATCTCAGGACTCATACACAAACATAAACAGAGGAGAAGATGAAACATTAAAAAAGTTTGAATATCAAAAATAGTTTAATTAAACCAAAAAGGACTAATTATTGAGGGGAAACTGTTCCTGAGCGTCGCTGCATTACTTTTCTGGAAACTAGCAATGATCTGTGCAGTCGCGGTGTTGTAGGATTAACAGACTTTGTGAATCGGCAGCCAGGTAATGATGCTAAGCTGGTTAAAAATAGAGGCAGAAGAGAGGGATTGAGAGAACCGCCGTGTACAGAAAAAATGGGGGATGGAGGAAACTGCTGATTTGACTCCACGCAAAGTAAGTGAGGAGGGATTTACCAGCTGACCTTGGCAGTCAGGAGAACAACGGTGTGGCTACACAAAGACACAGGCACCACGGTGAACACGCTCTACTCATGTGTATGAGCATGATGAGCATGTTGGGCTGCATGCTGTTGGCTTGGTTGGTAAGTAGACACACACACACACACACACACACACGCACACTTATAAACACAGGCCTGCTTTGGCCTCACAAGGCTGAGGACGCCGCCGTTGACCTTGAATATCTATTTTAGGAGCTGCAAAGAAATGCAGATTAAAGCACACTGTTAGAATTTAACAGCAATTTGATAAATGTGTTAAAAAGTAAGCAAATGATAAGTTATCCATGATTGTATCTATTTTGTATTTTAGATATTTTATTAAATAGTTTTCCCTCTTTACAACTGCTCACCTGTTATCTTAATTTCTCTTCAACCCTCTCTTTTTTCTTCTTTTTTGTTGTTGTCATTCCTTCTGCCGTCATCTCTCCACTGGGCTAATTGTGTAACCACCAGGCCAGAAGGACACACCGGGGGAGAGGAGAGCAAGAGGGAGGCCCCGACACCGGCCCCATGGTGAGTGACGCTGTCGAGACGCCCTCGCAATGGGCAAGGCATGCGAGTCTGGAGAGGAGTGGAAAGAGAGAAAAACTGATAGAGCGGGTGGAGTAGATAAGAGGCACAGGCTGTGAAGGAGATAGAGAGAGAGAGCGAGAGGCTTTGGGGATTAAAGAGGAGATGAAGGTGGAGGACAGACAAGGCCAACGGACAGCTGGGGGAGGCTCGGCTCAGAGCTTCAAATGTCCAACGGCTTTCTGGTCGTTAAAACTTGACTCAATTGGGATGATATTTCAGTGTGTGTTGCGTGTTTGCTTATGTTGCGTAACAGAGTAACTTTCCATTCCTACGGCGAAAACAAACAGTGTCATCCGGCCGACACTACCGAAGATTACATCACCGTGTCCTCCACATGCCTCAGGCTGGACCCGCCGTGCAGGGAATGCAGCTCCAACACGTTGTTCTTTTATTCCTCTGCAGAGTGAAGAAACTTACCATCTTACATACTGCATGCTTATTAAAATAAGAAATAATGATTTGTCAATATTCTGTGACAGTAACACAAGCAAAGAAGATGAAGATGATGAGGTAATGTCAGCTACAAGGCCCCATGCCTGAGCTAACGTTAGCCATGAGCTACCGGTCATACCTGACCCAGTTCGTCATGGCAACGAAACCCACAGTGTGTTGAATTGAGCAATCATGGGTTTTATTCTTCATGAAATACCTTTTTAACCTATAGGTGGAAGAATGTTTCTTACAAAAGTGACAGTCACCCTTTAAAAAAAAGAATAAAATTCCCAAATCATAAACATGTGTGTCATATCTAAGATTGTAAACACATTTAATTCCGGTCTCAATGTGAGAGATAAATATGTCTTTTGAGAATGTGTGTGTTTGTGTTTGTATGGGTGCTACCAGGTGTGTGTGTGACATTGGCAGCGTGTTCCCCCGGGGCAGTGTAGTGATGCTAGTTGGTTTAAAATGATGTTTTCTGTTTATTGCTATGAACACTTGTTGTTTTATTCTTCTATATCTGCTGAGTCACGCCCATTTACTGCTTTCACATGTTCTCATTTAAAGGGATACGGTGTTCCACATGCCTTTGAAATGTCTTCCTTAATGAGCTCGCAGCCAACACACAGATTATGTGTTTATCGTAACTACTCAGTTACTATCTGCAGAGGGCTGTTGAAGTGTGTGAGAGGACCGTGTGACAGACGGAGGGAGACGGAGAGGTGGCTGTTACATTACACATTCTTCACTCCTCTGCTGATCTGCAATGTCCTGTTCGGTAATTTCTCGTAACACCTCCCAGTTTTTCCCCACTCTCTTTTCAGTTTCCCTTTTTATTTTTTAGTGCACGTTGTGCTTAGTCTCATTGAGACAGGGGAGGGTCTTCTCTCTCCTCCAATCAGAGCCGTTAGTCGTGCGCTGCGGATGTGCACACAGATGTGGATGTCCATATATGTTGCGAGGCAGGTGCTCCACCTGGACAGCACAAGGGAGGGAGAGAGGATACAGAGCTGTGAGGCGTCATGAAGTAAAGTCATTTACTTTGTGACGCAGCAGAGGAGAAATATGCTTCAATCAGCAGAATGAGAAGGCCAACGATGTGGTCATAAAACTATCCGATTCATATTACGTCATTCATCCTTGTGGTAGCAGTAGTAGTACGAGTATTTTATTCAGCCATCAAATATAGCCTACATACAGTCTAGTTTACAATATGACTGAAAAAGCACAGGCATAAACATAATATGTATATGCCTATCGTACATTATTATCAATTAAGCTACCCTTAAGAAAAGACAATATTTAAAAAAGAAAAGAACAAATATCTTTGAATTTGCACTTGTAACCCTCAACAATAACTTTATAAACAATCCTTTTGAAAACCGAAAAGGAGATACACATTCTTACGTTTATGTTAGCATTGTTCCATAATTTAACCCCAACAATATAAATACATCTCCTTTTATCCCTTATTTTGCTTTTTGTGAAGTAAACTTACAAACATTTCTCAAACTATATTTACACTTGTGTATTAAACAAAAGAAGTCTGGCAGTGACTTTGTCTTGGCTTTGAACATTGTTTGCATTTATTGATAACATACCAAATTTCATAAAATTAGATTTGACAAATAATTGATTCGTGTTTTCATAGTAGATGGCTTTATTGTTGGTCATTTTGCATGCAAACAACAGCAGTGAGATTTCAGGGGCATGCAGATGTGCAACAAATTAAAACTCTATTTTCCACAGCTGTGTATCTCGAATGGAGGGATAACATCAGTGTTCCAAAATATTCTCCCAATGTGTTTTAATGCCAGTTAAAGAGAGTTCTGTTCGACTAAGACTATTGTCTCAAATCTACTAAAATCTCTACAACCGTTGCTGTGAAAGCCAGTATGATTTATTTATTAGTTTCCATACTAAAGATTCGTGATCCTTTATTCTGTGTTTGGACGCTTCATCTCTGCACACATGTATTCATCCTTAATTTGTCCGTCGTATGTAGCGAGATAAACAAATAATCTAAAGAAAAGCCACTTGAAACAGGACCAACTCCTACACCATATGTTTATCACAGATGAATAACTTGTGTTTATGTACATACAGTGACCACAAACGTCTGCGCTACGAGAGAAAGACCTCCTATTCCGCCGGAGTTACTCTTGGGTGTGTGTGTGTTTGAATGAGTAAAAAACAGTCGACGCTCCACAGAGCCATCCAGATGTTTCATTCCCCAGCGATGACGCAACATGTCGCCTCCTCATCCAAACTCCCTCCTCTTCCTCGGCCCTCGTTTCATTCAATCCAAAATCACATTTCTGGGCATACGTGCAACCTTTGCCATCACACACACACACACACTCGGACACAGATGCACCGATGCATTCAGGTAACATCCTGTTTTCACAGAGTGATGATCATTCAGTACACAAGCCTTGATTTAGTAGCACAGCGTGTTCGCCTGTAAGCTAACACGCCAGGAACCATGACTTATAGGTGGGTCAGAGCCACTAAAGGTGATGAGGTGTAACGACTCGTGTGTAGACCCAAATGCACCCTCGACTCCAGGGATCCTTCGAACTTATATTCCACACTCTGGAAACGGCAGGCAGAGTATCAACAGGACGAAGGGCTGGTAGGTTCTCGGGGAGTCGGACTAGCGGGTTAACCAGGGACAGGCAGGGTCGGCAACAGGAAATCCGTCTAGAAACAAGTGCTGGAGAGTCTGGCAAAGAAAAGGAAGAACAATCTGGCAAGGTGTGTGTGTGAGGCAGGAGACTATATAGGGATTTGATTAGTGATCAAAGACAGGTGTGTGAACAGGTGAAGGAAGTCAGACTGACGACGGGGAGTGAGGAGGGTGTGGAGCTGAAACTGACAATGAGGTGTGTCTCTGTGGGTGTTTCTCTGTATATGCCCCCCTGGCCTGTTAGCATGCCGGGGTGTGTCCAGATGTTGACTCGTATTTAATCAAGCTTGCGGCCACACACACACACACACACACACACTCGGAGAAACAGCACACCAAGGTTTGAAGTGATCAATGTAATCTACACATCTACAGTCAGGGGCTGACCCAAGGGCACAAAGACGTCCGTTCTAATTATGTTATGTTGCTCATTTCTATTGTAGAGCAAGTTGAGTTCAACCTCTAAACATCAGTCGTCTATTGTAGAGGTCAAACGTATATAATATAGTCGAGTTCAATCCTAACTGTCCTCGGCGGACTAATGTGAATACATCAGATTTAGTTAAACAACTGAAACAAACAAGTTTTATACTTGAAAATATGAGGTTATAACGTTTAACCAGAAAATAATAGCAACACAAATCCAAAGTCAAAGTCCACTTTGTTAGTTTGCTGGATCTTTCCATTGGGCCTTATGCTCTTCATTGGTGGATGAAGATTGTTCACCTATCATGGAGATGGCTCCGGTCAGTTGTCCGCTGGGATTTGTCAAACTGATGTTTCCTGCTTGTTTAGTGCGGCAAATACCAATTTGTTTAAAAATCAATGAATCTGTAGATTTCGTTCAGCTTTTGAAATCTCAGGAAAAGGTGAAGAGTTTCCCCAAAGTACAAGATCATGAGCAGCCGAGACTGAAACCAAAAGATGTTCAGTCAATTACAAAGAAATAGAATACTACAAGACAGCAAATCCATGAGAGGCTTTAGACATCAGAATCAGAAACCGTTTTATTGCCAGGAATGTTTACACAAACGAGGAATTCTTTTTGCCGGAAGGTGCAACATTTAGACATGACAAACAACAATCAACGCGACAGCAACAGTGAACTTAAGATAAGATAAAGATAAAGATAAAGATAAAGTGCTCGGACAACAAATAACGTGAAAGTGTTTAAGTGTGTGTTACATGTGACGTGTGTTTAAGTTAAAGTGCATGTTAAAGTGGCATGTGTGTGGAGGAGGCCTCCAGGAGGGAAGAAGAAGAAGAAGAAGAAGAAGAAGAAGAAGAAGAAGAAGATGATCATCGTCCTGGGGGTGACAGAGTCAGTCAGTGGGGGACCCGGGCTCCATTGATGAGCCCAACTGCCGAAGAACACTTTTGGTGTGGCGGGGAGGTCTTTGTCCTGATGGACCGCAGCCTCCTCCCCGAGGGGAGGGACTCCAACAGGGAGTGTCCAGGATGGGAGGGGTCAGTGACAATCTTGCTGACCTGGAAGTGAACAGGACCTGGAGGGAAGGCAGAATGCAGCCAATAACCCTCTGGGCCGAGCGGATGATGCTCTGCACTTATCTTTGGCTGTGGCTGCCGGGTGCCAGACGGTGATGGAGGAGCAGATGATGGACTCAACGATGGCCGTGTCGAAGTGTACCATCATTTTCCCTGGCAGGTTGAATTTCCTCAGCTGCCTCAGGAAGAACATCCTCTGCTGGGCCTTCTTGGTGATGGAGCTGATGTTCAGCTCCCACTTGTACATCATCATCATTCAAATAATTTCTTGAGAAATTACTTTTATAATAATAATGAAAGATTCTGACTGGTGATTCATTTTCTGTCAACTGGGGTTTTAGCACTATACAAATTTAAAAAAGATAGCAGTCTTTTTTACAGCACCAGCATCAGTTTATGGTTTATGGTTTATGGTCACCTTGCTCCTCTAAGGATGTGAATAACCTGTGATTGACTGCTATAACATGTCTGTAGCAGTTTAAATGGAAATGTGACAATCCCCCAGGCTTTGCCAAGGATGAGGGTTTGCTTTACTGTGTGTGTGTGTGTGTGTGTGTGTGTGTGTGTGTGTGTGTGTGTGTGTGTGTGTGTGTGTGTGTGTGTGTGTGTGTGTGTGTGTGTGTGTGTGTGTGTGTGTGTGTGTGTGTGTGTGTGTGTGTGTGTGTGTGTGTGTGTGTGTACACAGTTGGTGCGAGCTGCATTTCACCCCGTGTGTTGGTATGTATAACCTTGGGAGTCTTCCTTCCTGTAAGCATCATGGGACGGATCAGAGGACAATAAATTAGCCAATCAGCCATTATGGTCACCCCAGTCACATGACTCATCTGTTCACAAGTGCTGTGCACACACACACACACACACACAAATACACACACACACACACACTCAAGATGCTCGCTGTGAAAATGCATATGTCAGATGCAAATATCTAGGGCAGTAAAAAGTCGAGTGGAACTGACATGTGCAGCTAAAATTAGACTCGCCATTGAGTCCGCTTGCAAGAGAGGAAGAAGGAGAAGAGGAAAGAAAAGAGAGAGAAGAGAGGTGAGGTCAGAGTGATAAAACAGATAGAAT